>NW_027283152.1:232500-414242 GCF_046629955.1 Centroberyx affinis | reverse complement strand
TAGCCTATATATATATATATATATATATATATATATATACACATATGTAAACGCATATTCAATTGCAGTTCTGACCATCATATTTATTATTAGTAAGTTAGAATAAAGACTGTATATATTAAAAAGATGTAAATAAGTAATAAGTAAATATAAAAATGAACGTTACAGATTAAATTCTATCTGAATGACAATGGAAGGAAATTGTTTTTGGATGATATGGCTAAGTGGAAGAATGTAAATAGAAACTAAGAAAGAAGCCTTACACTGAACCTATATAATCCCATATGACGCCTAGAACATTTTTCTGTGTACCTTTTTATGCTGTCAACGATGACTTCCACCGTACCAAAACCAGCTGACATACTGCAGACAGACGTGCTGCAGCTGTCATGTTGAAGCGAACTCCAAACTGCTGACAACTGGGGTTGCAGCAGAGCTGAAAGACCTCTTTTGTACAGTAAGACCCAGCAGAGCAGATAAAGCCTGGAGAAGCTTTAGTAGAAGGGGTTTCACTTTGTATTCACCTCATAGGCTAGTGTGTTTCAAAGACATCCAAATTCAAAATGGCTTCCCAATTTATTTTGGAGAAATTGGTATCCATAGCAAGACATATATATTATCAAACCTCTCTCAGAATGTTTGCAGTATTTCCCACCGGTTTTCAGTTTACTTCGGCGGCTTTGGGAGAGGGGTTTATTTACAACTTATTGACATTTCATTTAGCAAGCCCAGTTACACCCAGTAATGTTTTTTCATGCACTAAAGTCTCTCAGTCTAGTACAAGCTAATGGCATTGTAACATACTAGCTGATTATTATATATCCATCTGATTATCAAGGCTTAAACTGTACCATTCAGTTTTTGTGTTGGCACAGAAACACCATGACTCGGAGGAGCACCTATGAATTTATTTATTAGAAAGACAGTAGAGAGAGACAGGAAACTTTGGGGGAGAGAGAGAGAGAGCGGGATAACATGCGACCAAGGTCCCAGGCCGGATTTGAACTCAGGACACCATGGTTACATGGTATGTGTCTTAACCAAATGAGCGGCCAGGATATCCCAGGAGCGCTGTTTGAAAACTGCATTGGGGAGAACCGTGAGCTTCATGCATCACGGCACCCAAATGAGTCCACAACAAACATTTACTTGGGGCTGTTAATTTACCTGGGTGGGCCACACAAATATTAACATTGTATGGGAAACACTGGTTTGCCTTAGACGCTATCCTGCTACAAATACATGTGGGGCATCCAGCTACTTCACTAGTAATGCTACTGGCCTGTCTTTATGCCTGTTGGAATTACAGTGTCATTAATTTTCATATTTTTATAAAACATCTATAAAACACCAGAGATGGCCAAATCTGCAAAAGTTGACATGGCTAACATCATGAGAGGCAAAGAAATGTACAAAGTAGATTTGCTTCACCGTCAATTTAAATATGTAGTCTAGATGTGGATCTACAAGCAAGATGTGAATGTACACTGCTAGCAAATATCTTTTTTTTCTTCTTCTTAGCCTTACCTCTCCCTCTCTAGGCTAAGATTCAAGAGAATCAAGACAATATTTTCAGTATATATTGCCATCTGCCCTCGACTTTTGTAGCAAAAAAGAATGAGGTCGCCAGCAAAGTTATCTGATTTTTTTTTTTTACCAGTGCTGCACATGTAGAGTGCCCTCCTCTTTTAAGCATGCTGGGTATCATTTGTTTTTAGTAAAATAAGTTTGAATTTGCGTAAACACTATCTTTTCCATCAGCTTACTCAGTACAGGTAGTATGGCTATAGGTCGACTATTAGGACCATTGAAGATCAAGTGTCTTTATGTATTGGCATAATTTTACCCTCTTTTCCAGAGCAAATTACATTGGTTAGACAAGCATTACATATTCGACAAATGGGAATTGCTGAATGACTCGCAGCAATTCTTAGTCATTTGCCATCAAGTCAGTTTGTGTCTGAAGACTTATCATTATGAATGGATCATAAACTTCTCGAATCATTGGTGTCAACTCAATTAAATTCAAAATTAAGTTTAGGGTATAATCTTTAATGAGCATACAGGTTTTAGGTGCGTGTCTTCTTCAATACACATTCTGCCATAGCTTGTCAGCTTTTTCTACAAAGAAGTCAGTAAAGGAATTTGCCATCTCTCTTTCTCTTTGTTCAATTTGCTTACTTGATTATGAAGTGTACAGTCTTCAGCTGGGTAATTGGAACATACAACAAATTCCTCCCTCAGCTGGCAACTAGAACATACAAAAGAAAATACTCAGGTGTGGGATACAAGTACATGGAGCAAGTGACGTTCCTCAATAATAAAAGTAATGGAATGGAAACCTTGTACTTGACATGTGAAAGATCATAATCATGCACATTCAGAGAGCTAAGCTGATGGCGTAGCTGCCGTTGTGTTTTAGTTTGGTCAGTGTATTTTCTCTGCTTGCCACTGGCTAGAAAGATCCCTGCATGGAGTGTTACAAACATTAGCTGGACGCTTCCAACATTACCTTGGCTTTTTGTCATTATTCACCACTCATTTCTTCAAAGGTTAAGTACATTAAGCTAACACTTAGACTGTTTGTTGTGCGTCAAAGAGAAATGCATTTAATGTGTGTAATTGTGTCTGGGATTGTTTAGGCATAATGTTTGAATGTAATTTCAACCGCAATTGCTTTAGAAAAGAGAAAACATTGCTATAATATTTGTTTTCTTAGGGAAACTCTTGAATCAAAACTTCAGAGAGGCACTACTGGAAACAGTCGCAAAATGTGATCAAATGGCTACACTCTGGAACCCAATTTTATGGAGTTATGTTCCTTTGTGCTTTGAACATTAGTTACTTCAGTCTCTGTTGCATGCTGCTACACTATATTTTTATGTCTGAACAATGTCAGTAAACAAACATCATTTTTGCTGTGTATGTCAATGTTGCACGTTTAAAGTAAAAATCCACCATACAATGCTTAAACACTGTTAAAAAAAACAGTTATTGGCAATATACCTTGCTGTCCTGGACCACCTAACCCACTTTGTTATATAGTGTATTTTCTTATTCCTTTTTCCTTAACTGGCTAACCACACTTGCTTACTGTCTATATACTGTATATAATTCTGTCTCTCTTTTTTTGCTATAATCTTCTCTAACACATGTTCTTGTGTTGTGTGTACAGTGAAAGATGCGTGATCTGACCGCCCAGGTCACCAGCAGCCTGCTGCCTTTCCCCGGAGTGACCATAGATGCTCTGGGGGAGGATGAGATCACCCTGGACTCTGTGCTACATGGGAAGTTCACTGTTGGTAAGCCCATGTTGACTAATCACTGCAGGGGCTGAAGTAATTGCTTCTGCTGAGAATCAGGGGCAGAATTCCTAATGGGATGGTTTCTATGAGGAAAGAGAGGGTTGAAGAGTCTACGTTGCCACAACAGTCTTTATGGGCAAAATAAAGCTATTGGAATAGTTTCTGAAGCCTGATGTAAGAAACCTTCTGGGAACTTCACTCATTCTTGGGTTTCATATTTTTCTTAAACCAGTTACAACAACTGGGGCACCCAAGGAATTCAAAGAAACTCTGATTACATTCTGATGAATTTGTTGACCATCAGTTTAATTGGTCTCGGCCTAAAGATTTCTGGCCCCAGTGCTGGTTCAGTGGTTGCCTAACTTCTGTGATTTAATAGGGCTGCTGCTTCAGATCTAGGATTAAATTGTTGCCGTTTCTCAGTGAATACTATTCAGTTTCCCAACTGATGGGTAAAGTTAGGGATTCAGGTAGCAAAGCCCCTCGTCAACAGTCAAGTAAAACTTCACTCTGGATCATTTTGTAGTTGTTGAAATTATAAAAGTCTGTAAAAAAAACAAGCCTCTTTGAAAACAATGCAGAAGTTGGGCAACTATGTAACCAGCACTGAGACCAGAATTCTTGTTGGACCAAGCACAACGCTCAACCTGGGAAGAATGTCAGTTTATGAGTTATATAATTTGGATAATTGTAACTCAATTTAGTGATAATCATCCTAGATCATTACCTGCTAACTTCCCTCCTCTTGTGTGTGTGTGTGTGTGTGAAGGCCGCAGCGGGCTGGCCTGGCTGGCCTGTGGGCCCCAGTTGGAGGTGGTCCATGCAGTGACAGGGGAACGGCTGTCTGCCTACTGCTTCAGTGGCGGAGGAGAGCACCCACCCAGTGTCCTTGCTTCCCGGGACTTCAGCTGGCTCAAGAGGTCAGGGCTCCTTTCACAGTGTATTTGTTTGAATGGCTATCTCTCCATCTATCCATTTGTGTCTGCTTGGTCCTGGTTGTGAGGAAGTGCAACAATTTAGTATGAGCTGGTATTCAAACCTATGCAGATACATGTTATGAGCATTCATGGACTGAGCTATCAGAACATTTCATGTGTGTTAGACATTTTTCCACTGTAAAGGTGCTTAAGATATAATTGATAACAATGGCATGGAAATGTCTAACAGCAAGTCCTTGACTATCACTAATAGAGATGTTATTTAATTTTACTAGGTCGGGATTGCTGGTGGGCTTGGAGGAAGCAGAGGGCAGCATGCTGTGTCTCTATGACTTGGGCCTCTCGCGGGTGGTCAAAGCTGTGGTTATACCAGGCAGGGTGAGTTGGCTACGCATCAGTGTTTCCTCTGATATTCACTTACAGAGTTGGGCTATCACAGCAAGTTGGGATATACCAGAATGAGAAAATAATCAGAAAGGTTAGAGTGTGCTAGTTTGAATTCAAATGTTGTCAAAGAGCTACCACCACTGATCAAGAAAATATAATTTTTCATTTTTTCTCAAATATAAACAAGTGGCCGATATCACTATCATACAGAATTGGTACAGTATTTGAACCCCAACTAGGGCTGAACAATTAATTGAAATTTTATCGAAATCGCAATATGGCCTACTGCAATTTTCAAATCGCAGGAGGCGCAATATTTGTTGAAGGCGAAATGTGTGTCAAAATACCATTTTACATTAAATATTGTTGTGCTGCAGAGATGTCCTGGCCTACACATCATATTCTACAGACTTAAGAAAACATCTTTGTTTGGTACAGATCCCCGCAAAAATCACACCATAATCATTTTAATACGTTTTTCAATGAAAATGAGTATAATGATGTAAAAATGATCATTCCCTCTAATATCGCAAATCATATCGCAATTGCAATATCAGTCAAAATAATTGCAATTAGATATTTTTTCAAAATCATTCAGCCCTAACCCCAACAGCGAAATGTGAAACGTGGAATCAAAACCTGAGCATTGCTTGTCTATTTGTGTTTTATTTATTTTCCCTTGTACCCTGTGTGTCATACAGATTACAGCCATTGAGCCTTTGGTGAGTTATGGTGGAGCAAGCACTTCCACCCAGCACCTCCACCAGAGCCTGCGCTGGTTCTTTGGCATTGCTGCCATAGTAACAGACCTCGGCCATGTTCTGCTGGTGGACCTCTGTCTGGACGACCTGTCCTGCAGCCAGAGCGAACTAGAGGCTTCAGGTGAGGAGCGTGTGTGTGTGGTGGGATATGTGTATGTATGTATGGGATATGCGCAAGCGCACATCGCGTAGTCACATCGCAGGACGTGCGATGTCAAGTAAGGCAAATTAACCCAAACACGTCATGCTACAACTTTTTTTGCTGCTTGATACAAAAGGAAAACTCGAACGGTTCTCATTTTCCATGACTAATCTACAAGAGAAGTCTGTCTGATATAACACAATTTACTCCGATGTAAGGGTTTGTTATAAGAGTAGCATATGTTACCTTTCCAGCTTTCGCGGCTCCGAACCATAGTTGGGAAGCCTCTGGTGTTGTGCTAGCCTATTTTAGCTTAGCCTTAGCTTAGCCTCATAGCTGGTAACAAGCTTTAGTCCGGACCAACTCTGCAGTGGATAACTGGCACTTTATTTCGGTACAGCAGCGAACATAATGCACGGCCTCTCGGTGACGTTCTATGCTCTTTTCCCGCTAACTATGGTAACTTTACTTAGCATCCTGCAACTCATCTGGCTGCGGCTAAAAACACACTCACTTCCTACTACGTCACCCGCGCAGGTTACCCACAAGGACACCTTCTTAAAGGGGCAAGGCTTGATAGAGCTATTCAAGTCATTTGGTGAAAATTCCTGTATGTTTTCATATCGCAATATATATCGAAGAAAAAAAAAATTGCAATGTCAGTTTTTTCCAATATCGTGCAGCCCTAAGGCTGAATGAGTGGTAGAGCAGGCAGTGTGCTCATCTTCCACTCTGTTTTGCCTGCCATACTCTTTTCTTTCTCTCTCTAATTCTACCTCTCTTGATCTTTTCCTCTCCCAGACCTGGAGGTGGTGACCAAATCTCCAGCAGAGATCCCCAGGCTTAGAGAGGTGAGTAGCAGGCAGGGCAGACACCTGTGTCTCCAGCTGAACGGGCCCAGTGGAGTCGGGGCCACCGCTCTGCAGTACATCCCCAGGACCAACCAGCTGGCAGTGGGCTTCTCTGATGGATACTTGCAGCTGTGGAACATGAAGTCGCTAAAGAAGGAGTGAGTCTTTGTTTTTCTTTTTGTTTCCACATTTTGTTAGATTAGGAATGATGTACCGGAAAGGGGATGGGATGTGTGGGTGTGAATCAATAGTATTAATTAATTGTGTTAAGATGAAAGTTTTGGCATAAAGGAAGGAAATCACATTTAGTGCAACTGTCTATTGGCTTCCTTTCAACAGATATACAACTATAATATTCAGTATCGTTATTGAAGGAATATCATAAATAGGTCCATTTTGATATCCCCAAACCTAATTGTGATTAGGATTATCATTTTAGCCGTAATTGTACATCCCTGTTTTCCTACCATTTAGAAATGAGAGAGAGGCTGGAAGATCTCTAGCAATGTTGCCCTTTTTTGTTTTGCCCCTTTTATGACTGTCATGTGTTTTCTTGTTCTCCCTCTGTGTGTGTGTGTTTGTGTATAGGTACCACTCCCAGTTGGAGGGTGGCAGGGTGCCTGTGTATGCCTTCACCTTCCAGGAGCCAGAAAACGACCCCAGGAACTGTTGCTACCTCTGGGCTGTCCAGTCTGCTCAGGACCTGTAAGTTTCAAATGTTGTTTACTTAATTTTACCCTGTCCCCTTGTTAAATATAACCAAGTGTAGAAAATTCTGTATAATTTCACAAAAAAATCCTTGAATTAAGGAGGTAAGTTGTCAGTTCAGACAACATTCAAAAATCTGTTGTGAAAATGAGAACGACTATGAAATTAGTTTTTCTAAAATGCTTCTTTCTCTTCTTTTCCTCCTTTCTTCCAGCGAGGGCGATGTGGTCAGCCTCCACCTTCTACAGCTGGCCTTCAGCGAAAGGAAGTGTCTGGCTTCTGGAAAGATCCTCTACGAGGTCTGTAGGTTTTTAACAGCAGAAAGTTGTTCATCCAAACTTTCAGTCTGGCACGGGATTGGCTATTTTGTATCATTTGTAAATTATGTGTCTTTCCGCACATCAGTCACACATGCTTTTGAATATTAAGGACACAGTCTGTGGGCTTTTGTTCCTGAATTACTGAGCTGTTTCACAGTTATTTTAATCAGATTTGAATTTGATGGGAACTTGCCTTGTCTTTTTCTTTATTCCTATCTCCAATCCTTCTTTTCTTTCCTTTGCTTCCTCCCTCTATCTCCTCCCTCTTTCTCTTTCTGTCCCTCAGGGTCTGGAGTACTGTGAGGAGCGCTACAGTCAGGAGGTGAGTGGAGCAGCCTTCCCCCTCAGGGCCCAGGCCACCAACACCCGCCTGCTGAGCTGCCAGACCATCGAGAAGTTCCGACCCCATCCTGACAGGGACGACAGCATGAACGAAGGTGAGCCAGCTTACCCTGAGTCTGCCTTTGGGAGATGATGGTGTGTGTGGGAGGTAATTCATGTAGGCGTCTAGCAGTACCAAACTGGCAAGAAAACAGTGTTGATATTTAGACGCTCTGCGCTGTGACACAGCAAGTTTTGTCAAACTAGAGGATTGGAATCTTTAAACACTTGGCCCATTGTTTGTTCAGATAGAAAGAACTCATGCTCACCAGTCTGGGGTTTGTGGGAATCCTCTTTTCTACAACATGACAGTATTATGGACAATAGCCCTAATCTTTCTCTTCCCTTTCTCTGCATCTTCTTCCCCACCCCCTTCCCTTTGTCTCTCTCCTCCTCTCTCCCCCCTTGCATCCTCAGTTGCATCTCCAGATACCAGTGTGTCTATCTTCAGCTGGCAGGTGAAGGCCTACGGTCAGGGAACCCCCTCCACCTACATTGGGGTTTTTGACATCAACCGTTGGTACCATGCACAAATGCCAGACTCCTTAAGGTACAGTGGAGCCTTATGTATAACCACTCAATTGTTTTCTTAGGATTTAATTTTTTTGGACACCCACCCATACATTTGTAATGGATTTCCCACATTGTAATCATCACATCATAATTAACATTTTTAAAGGCTGGTTTTTACTGAACATAACCGTATTGGTTTATGTATTGGCCAATACTTAAAGCGAAGTATTTGGAATTGGTATTGGCAGGAAAAATGTGGTATTGAAGTTGATAAAGTGCACTTGATTTATTGTGACACTGTTTTTCCATATCTCTGTGTATACTTACGCTCTTGTTTGTGTGTGCGTGTCAGAACGGGGGAGTCTCTGCGTAGTTGTCCCTACCTGGCAGTGTGGTCTCTGGACCCAGTGGTAGAGATGGTGTCTCCACGCCCCCTGCTGGATGTGGTGGTGCATGACCGCAGCCTCAGCAGGGGCCTTCCCTTCACCTGCCCCCCGCCAGAACAGTTCTTCAACCCCACCACATACAACTTTGGTAGGTGTAGAGATGTGAGTGTGTGTGTATATACCCAAATACACACAGGCACACCATTCCTCATTTTCTCTAGTGCTTTGTTCATCAGGTATATTCAGATGCATGCATGTCACACATAAACGTACAAACATACAGTGCAATCTACATATTTTTTCTAGTTCTCTCTGTGTATTGCTGTCTAGTTGTCTGTATTGCACTGTCTGTGTTGCATTTACTTGCACGCACATGCTTTGCATTGACTGCAATTGAAGTGTACTAACAAGGTTAATAGACTGATAAACAAAGGCTATATGGTCATGTTATTTTTTTCCTTCATGTTACAGATGCTACCTGTTTGCTCAACTCTGGAATTGTGCACTTAACCTGCTCTGGGTATCAGAAGGAGGTGAGTTTTTCATGTTCGGTCTCATTCTCCTTTCATACAGGCTTTTAGCTGACCATGAAATTCTTAGGCAGTGCATTCAAGTGTTTTTTTTTCTCGCTGCCTGAATAAAATTTGAACATATGAACGTACATAACCACAAAAATGGCAGTTAGAATTTTTGCTTTACATTAGGTTTCTGTGTTTATATAATGCTTTTTGCTTGCATTTGTCTCTTAAATGACCATGAAGTAGCTTGTGTTTATACCTAAGGCTGTTTTTACTATTCAAATTGGATTTGAATATTCAAAGTTGATTTGAATGGGAACTTTGGTCCTATTTTTTTTTTTAAACAGACCCTGAGCTTCTTGAAGAAAGCTGCTCCCTGTTCCAGTGACATCATCTCCACCAGCTACTCTCGCTGCCTCATGTCCGGCCTGCTCTCATCTCGCCTGGCAGACACCCAGCCCTCCAGCCTCTCTCAGGTACACACACACACACACACACACACACATAAACTGGTAACCACACACAGTCTTTATGTTTGGCCGACACCCAGCCCCCCAGCCTCTCTCAGGTGCACATACACACACACACACAAACACACACACCTACACTGGTAACCACACACAGTCTTTATGCTTGGCTGACACCCAGCTCTCCAGGATCTCTCAGGTACACAGCCACACACCCACAGACCCACAATGTGGCACACAACACAACGTGGCATATTAGTGTAGTGGGTTTAGTGACTACAGTTAAATTCATTCAAAATAAATGCCTATTTGATCTATTTATTTTTTACATTTTGAAAAGCTTATACTTTTGTTTTATTGGGCTATGATATTTACTTGATTACACTGTGTGGAACTTTTGTACGTTGGTCAAAATGTGACATTTTGAGTTTTCAATCATTTTTGTCACTGAAATGGGATAAGTGTGTGTTTGATTATGGATTATTTGACTATTCAATGTGGGATTAAAAAGAAATGAAAAAATAAATAAATCGATATCTGCAGCCCTAATGTTACTAGCAGCCAAATGGTGCCCTAGGGTAACATTTGTCCTTGGAACAAGAAATCAGGTTATGTCACAATAATTCAAAGCCCTACTTTAAATGACAAGCTTTTGAATTGCAGTTTCCTTTGGATAGCATATACTACTAAAATTGTAGCACTGATCAACCCTGCCAAATCACCCTTGCACTTTACCAATCACTTTTGCTCTCACTTGCAGTTATCTTTGTTTCTGTAATTTATTTTAAATGTGCAACTTTTTATTCACCCTCTGCAATTCTCAATTAAATATATCCCCCCAGGAGTTGATATTCATTTATGCCTGTGACTTGATGTTGACTTTCAGGAGGAGCAGCTGGATGCCATCTTGTCCACAGCGGTGGAGACCAGCTCCTTGGGACTGATCACTGGCTGTATCAAACAGTGGACTGCAGAGGGTGAGGAGTCATGCTCTCAAAAACTGTCTCTAAAATGACTCACCCTGTCTCACCCACCCACACACAGGCCAGCCTGTATCTGGTGAAGTCATTCAGTCAGTGTCGCACTCTGTATTGCTCACGCTCTCACACATGCACACAGCATCCATGGTAATAAAACTTAATGTTATTGGCTGTAAATCTTCACTGTTTTCACCACACACAATACAGTCCCCATTCCCATAGACAACTCTAACTCTTTTTTTTTTTTGTCTCTTCTGTAGAGCAACCAGGCTCAGCACTGAACCTGCGCTACATCCTGGAGTGGGCTTGGAACAAAGTAGTCCACACCAAGGAGGAGCTAGATGGCATCTGTATGTTCATAATGATTTATTTATCAAAAGTTATTAAGAAGTTATTGATAACATCCTATTGGACACGTCAGGAGTCGGGACAAGTCTTGTAGAATCTTATAAATTCATTTTACTGTGTAAAAGGACTCTAAAAATCAGGTTCTTTTGAGTCTTAACATTGATCTTAATTTGGGACTTGATCCAATCAAGTGTTCATAGAGTGCATCCGTTTTCAAGAATTAGGCTTCTGTATGCTCCAACCTCAACCCTAGCACTTTATTCCTTTGTAGGCTACTAAGTGATTCTTAGTTGACTATATCATGTGGTTGCATCACTCTTATCAAAAGGAAAAGCAAAAAGCCTTTTTCTAAAGTAAGGTCAATCTTCTGGCCAAAGATAACTAAGCTTCATTGCACGGTGATGAGTGATGTTTAGGTAACTCTGCCAAGAATAGCAAATTCTCATCTTCTCCCATTGTCATCATCTTTTAAACTGTTCATGTCTAAAGAATGTAAATTACCTGCAAGTAATGGCTAATTTCTATGCTCTTGTCTGTATTATTATTTTAATGTATGCATGTTTGGTGTGTGTGTTTGTTCCCCAGGTGCACCGCTGTTCGACAGCTCCTCCAACTTCACAGACCCCCAGACCATGCAACTGCTCCAACAGAGCCAGAGACTGCTGGGTAACCTCAGCACCATCTTCCATTGTCTTCTCAGTGAGGCCCAGGAACTCACCCAGAAAGGTATACACATACACAATTATACACACACAAACTGTACTAAACTAAGATCAAACACTGTCGCCAGTGTTTGATTCATATCCTTATTTTTGATGTCTGGATGACATCCTTGCATTGTGTTGTGTTCTGTCAATAAAACAATCTGTGATATCTAGCTACTGAGAAGTTGCCGTTGTGTTGTTGTGAACCATTTAGTTACTGACAGGATGTGGACATGTTTTGTGTTGTGTAGGTCTGGTGGGGCTGATAAACAAGAACATGGTTTCCAGTCTGATTTCCCAGTACACTCAGGTGGTCCTCTGGTTCTGTCGTACCGGCCTGCTGCCTGAGGGATCAGGTAAAGCTGTACATTTTAAAATGACTATTGGCGTGGAGGAGTGGTACATTAATACTCCAAAGCATTACAGTGTATTATTTGTGTGTTTATTCAAATTAGTGTACTACATAAGATGCCATTATATTATGGATAACATAACTGTTTTAAATCTCTCTGTGGGTTGTAATTGCCTTGTCCACCAGACGAGGACGCTCTCCAGATCTCCAGGCCTTTCTACAGCCACTCAGTCATCAGCAACTACTACACCATCCGCAGAGAGGAGCTCACCAGGCTGGCTAAGTGAGTAGCATTTCCTTTAAATCATTTTTTTCATTACTTGGAAACATTTGCGCTGTACCACTGTGCTGTCAAATTCTATTTTTCGTTTTACTGAAGAGACAGATCAGAAAACTTAATTATTACGTAATTTTTTGTAATTGACTGTTACAAAGTTGCTGAAACAACATTGAGGATGTTTCAAGTTGTAACAAGGGTCTCAAACTTAAGTTTACATTCTGCACCTTGATGCTCACCTTTTTTTTTTTTGCATATACACTGTACTACTGAGAGTTTTGTCCACTTTAAATTAGAACTGGAAAGGTTTGTGACCTCCAAGGACCACAGTCATTAGCAGTTTGTCAAGCACATCTTTGAATTTGATGGACGTTGTTTACAATTTAAATTACATTAAGTTGATCTAACAAGCTGACACTCTCCTGTTTGCTCCTCAGGGGTAAATGGTGCGCAGACTGCCTGATGATTGACGGCTTGGTTGGCCAGTGTGGTGAGCGCTTGGTCAACCTGTGGAAAAGAGATGAAGGCGGGACAGGGCAGTACCCACCCCCTACGTTACATGTAAGCATTTTACTTATTTTCTTTCTAATTTCATTTATTCAAACTGAGTATTTATGCATCTGTTCTTACAAGGTTGTAAAGAATCCGTTTGAATAATATAATCTATCTTTGATCCACAGGCCTTGCTGGACATTTATCTACTGGAGAGTATTGATGAAGCTGCCAAACATGCAATTGTATCCTTGAAGTAATAACACCCATTTAATGTGTGCTTTGATGCCATTTATACATGCACCACTGTGAGCCAGGTTTAAACAGTTTTTGTTAGATAGTGTTAGGAAATATACTTGAACCTACACAACCAGAGAAAACAAAATTAGATCAAACATTTCACTATCAAGTGTATTCATCAGTTTTGAGTGTGATGACCTGAAAAGTTCGATCCTGCCAGAGACGCTAAACTGAGCCTACTGTGTGTATGAGCCTTGACCTGCTGTCCCCAGGTGATCTACCTGTTGCTGGACGTCATGTACTCCTTCCCCAATAAGGGAGGAGCATCAGTGGAGTCTTTCCCCACGGCCTTCGCCATCCCTATTGGACTTGTCAAACTGGTACAGGGCCTGTGGCTCCTGGACCATCATGACCACCAGGTACGCACTCCGTTTCACACTTTTACAACCCACCCATTACTAGAATATTCATACTATAACTTCTGACCTCCAACCCTGGTATTTTCTCCTCATTTCTAATCAAGAAGATAAATTAAGTTTTCATATTGTAACTTTTGACCCCCACCTATGATTAGACCTAAGTACACAAACACACCATAAAGGTATCTATACAGTAACCATAGACCCCTGCCCCTGACTTTTCTTCATTTTTCCTATTAGATTCAAATAAGTAGATATGGAGGGAGCCAGTATAATTCAGAACAGCTTGATTTCTGTAAAGTATTTAAAAGTAAATGGAATATCTGCATCTGTATATTAAATTTACCATATACATATTGTTTCTACTTTTAAATACAGCTGTTCTGCATTCCACAACGGCTTCCTCTGCCTCTTTGTTTGTTTGGATATCACCTGCTGTAGAGCCTTGCTTCTTACCAACTTACTAACAGTTTTGTTTCTCCTTCGCCCTGATCAGAGTTCACTAGAGCTGCTCCTGCACCCGGCTACCTCTCAGTGCCAGTTTGCGTGGCAGCATGAGCGTGTCCTGCAGGCGCTGATGTGCCAGGGCCAGCACTCGGTGGCACTTCGTTACTTCCACATCACAAAGCCCCCGCTCTCCTCCACCTCCCAGGCCAAACTCTGCCTCTCTGTACTGCTACACAACAGGTAGGGACGAAGAGAGCACTGTTGTGCGCGTGTTGTCCCTTCTACTTCTTTATAACTATTGTACTTTCAGTTCTAGTGACTGATGAATGTTATGTGACTGTTTGCTAGTGTCCCTACACAGACAACAACATACAGCAAGTACAAAGCACATAAAATGTGAATGTATGATCAGTCAAGGTTGACAACAATGAGGAAGTTCGGCGACCGTGGAATTTGCATGGGGACCAGAGCTCTTTTTTTGGAACAAGCATGATGGTTATCACATGCCATGTTTACTTCCACAAATCATGGCTTAACCAACTTCATAGTAGTCAGTCAACCAATGTTGCCTTTCTTCCAGGTGTCTCGTAGAGGCGTGGTCCTTACTTCGGCAGCACTCCAGTCGCCTCAACATGGAGGAGCTGCTGGGCTTCCTGTATGAGAGCTGCCAGGAGCTGGGCCTCGTCAAGGAGCTGCTTAAGCTGCCCCTCGGCCTCACCGAACAGGTAGGACAGGGGAAATTAACCATCATTTTTGTGAGTGTCAGAAACATTACATTTAATCAGACAAGTACAGGTAATAACAAAACATCATGTGACTGTACTACACTGTAGAGTAGATCTTAATAGTCAGGAACTTTACCTGTATCAGTATACCTTCAAACAATGAAAGAAACCTGATAGTCCACCTAAATATTTGAATATGGGGGAAACCATGACTTGTGATAATGCTGATAGATATAATTTATTCTGCTGCTTGTTGGTCAATCATTGTAAGTCTTTCTGGATGAGGGATTCTGTGTTTAAAAACTACCTGTCCATGGATTTGTGTTTTCAGGAATCTTTGGAGAAGTTTCTTCAGGGAACTGGGGGTCTCCAGAACAGAGAGCTGTTGATGGTTCACTACCTGCAGCAGGCCAACTACATACCTGCCCTACAGCTCAACCACAGCCTCAAAATGAACCTGGTGGTATGCGTAACACAGTACACAGTTCACATTAGGCAGACACACCACAATTTGTTGTAAGCCATTAGGTATTGTAAGACACGTGAACACTGATACTCTCCCTCTCTCTTACACACAAGCTCACTCAAAGTGGTATTTCAGTATGCCACATTGGCAGAACATTTTCATTTTTAATGCACATATTTCTCTGAGTTCATAAACCTATTCTCATCCCCACTGCCTTCCTTCCCAAATATAAATGTAGCTCTGAAGATAATCACCAGGACTTTTCACATATGATGTATTATGAAATTCTCTTCCTCCTTCCTCTCCAGAATGAGCGGGACCCAAAGCTAAAGGAGCGGTTTAACACCAGGAACTCTATATTGGACCAGTATGGCAAGGTTTTACCCAGAGTCCAGAGGAAACTGGCTATGGAGAGAGCCAAGCCTTACCAGCACCCCTCCACCATCCACAGAGAAGGTAGGCAGTGGTGCTGAAGTAAGGAGGGAGGGATGGAAATGGGAGGATATTAAACGTAAATTCTACCCTCGGACATATATCAATCTGTGATGTTCAGTGCTTTCTCGGAGTTATTTTGTGATGAAGTGTTGTGATTTACCTCTTTCGTGTACCTGCCTCATCTACTTCTGCTTCAGTTAGCGATTTCCTACATTCCCCAAAGAGGTGTGAACTTGTTCCATTTAGCTGTGGGTTGTACGTGACCAGAGTAAAGTTAGCTTTATATTGGATATTTGCTTTTCCATCTCCAGTAACCTGTAAAGCAAACAAGTAGAAGCACATTAATGAATATATTTCTGATTTACTGGAAGAGGAAGAACAATTTACAACCACATTTTTGCAATGTTTGAGGAAAATGTTTCCTAATGCACCCCCCAGTTCAAATGGGGAAACAGGCTATTGAAATTTGAATGTGTGTTTTCATACACAAGAAATTATTATTTTCTCAAATACATAAAACCAGTGGTTATTAATTGTTCTTCCTCTTCCAGTTGGAAATCTTTCTCCAATTAAATTCCATTGTAGCTATACTGGAAATATCTCAACATGACATCATGTTGTCTGTTTGGCCAGTTATCCATGGGAATTAGAAAAATAAATTCTAATTAAGTAAAAGTTGTCATCATATTTAATCTAAACAGCAGCATAAAAAAATGATTAAAAACATCTTTCCACACCCTGTGGTCCAGTGTCTCGGCCCCAGCCACTGTCGACCATCGCCAAGCGCTCTACCAGTGAGAAGGTGATGTCACGGGCGGGCTTCATCAACAATGTCCTGACCAAGATAGAGGAGGTGTGGTTGGGCAAGGGAACCACACCACAGCCCTCCCCAGTCAAGAGGTGAGCACACAACACCAGAATGGCTCTCTGACATGTAATTATTGCATGTATGATTTATTTGGTGTCATTCCGGAGGCACCGAAGAAAAATGTGCTAACCTGTTTGCTCTTGTCAACCCTACAAGTGCAGGCACCCTGAACCCTTTCTGTCCTGTTGTATTGTATACTATTCTGTTCTATATTCTTTCTCTGCCTGCCCTATGTTCTTTCCTATTCTAACCTTTTTCAACCCGTTCCTACCAGTCCCAGGGCAGCAGATATCCGAAGCCCCAGCCCCAAGCCCTCATCCCTAGCCCTGCCTGATCCCTTCCTGGGAACCCCCATCACCATGACCGCCAAACGAAAGTCAAGGTACTCGCACACATAAGAGCTCTATATTAGCCTGAGTGACGCATACCATACACATACCTTTGAACGTAAAGGGAAATACAAATCAATTTAAGAACCTGCTCTTCCTCTGGCCGTTGGACAGTTTAATATTTCTGAACATGGAAAATTGTCTCCCAAAGCTAGACATCACCAACACTGATCATTGATGTCATTAAGATGTACAATTTAGAGTTGCTCCAGAAAGCTTACTATGAGGACTGACAGAATGCTTGTGTGAAGTTTTAATGAGTCAAGTCAATTGTCTTATCGTGGTTGCATTGCATTCCTCCCTTCTCCTCCTGTGGCCCAGGCTGTTGGACTTGGTGGTCCACCCCTCCTGTCAGACCCCCCGGTCACTCCTCAGCCCCCCCAGACCTCCCAGCTCCTGGGCTCCTCCCAAGAGCATCAGCAAGGCTCCTGAACTCAGTCTGCTGCAAACGCCACAAGTGGTCAAGGTGAGTAGACAAATGTAGTGTTTTTATGGAGTCATTTGTTTTGTGTGTGTTTTGTCCGTCAGCATGTGCTATTTGTAAGTGTTTCCATATATGTGTTTCTTATGTACATGGCTGGTTAGTCTTAAGGCATTTTGTAACCTGTACTGCGTATGTTTTTGCTTTTCCTCCCAGCGAGCTCGGGCCTTGGCTGCCTCTGGCCCTGTGTTCTCAGCCTTCACTCCCCAGTCCATCCTGCGCAGCAGCCTGAGGCCCACGCCCGTCGCCACCCCCTCTGCTTCCCCAGGACGCTCCATCACCCCCCCACTCCGCAGTAAAGAGAGCCGCATCACCTTCATCGAAGAGGCAGAATCACCTGAACCAGAGAAGGGCAGTATACGATGGAGCAACGGGGTAAGACCCTGCACTAGTTGGTGCACTATTATGCCATCAACACCACCCTCCTTGCTCTGTCAGTGTATGGTGTATATCATTACATTTACCTCTTGCTGGGTAGTCATTATTTTGTAAGTTGTTTTGCTAAATGTTTGCCTCATAAGTTCAAAATAATTGGACTACATTTAAAAATCAGGACACTGATGGCAAGGCATTTGGCCATTGTTGGCATTCTAATTGATCTTAGAGTAGAAACAACCTTAAACAAAACAAAAAAACCTATTTGATTCAATATCCTAGTTGTTTGTCCAAATAAATATATGTGATCAGTCTGTTCTCACTGATAGCTTTGTCCATCTCTGCTGTTTTATTTCCCCTGGAGACTGAAATGTGTCTTCCCATCTTCTCTGAATGTTTTTTCTCTTTAGATGGCAGCAGACAGTGAGATCAGTTTGCTGACCAGAGGCTCCCCGCTGTCCAAGGCTGCTCGTCAGACCTGGACCTCACAGCCTCCTGAGGAAGAGGAAAATGTAGATGAGGAGGAGCTGGAGGAACAACCTCATGTAAAGTTCATGCCTCCAGAAGGTGGCATTCCCTCACCACAGCCGAGAGGCTCTGAGAGCGAGTCGTCCTCTATCCATGATGTCCCTGCAGAAACCAGATCATCAGGGTTGTCATTGCCGGTTTCGATGCCAGCACGACTTAGCTTGGGCTTAGAAACTAGCCAGGCCTCCGTCCAGTCAACGGACACCACCCTGGAGTTCTATGATGCACCTCTCTCAGAAGAACTGGAAAGGGAGGAGGTGCATCCAACCAATGAGGAGGATGACGAGGTAGTGGTAGTGAACATTAAAGCTCCAGCTGAACAGGACGAACCAGAGCAACAGTCCCTGACAGCCAATGAGCAGAGCCCTCTCCTGACATCAGAGGATAGACAGAGTGAAGGACAGGAGGTAGAGGAAGAGAAAACATCTGAAGAAGAAATGGAGATTGGTCTTGAGCAAGAGGCTAAACAGGAGGAGGATGAGAGGGTTGGGTCTGAAAAGGAGGATGAAGGGGATGTTGAGTCAAGTAGCAAACAGGAGGATGGACTGACCCTTGACCTGGGAGAACTAGAGGAATCTAGTCACAATGAAGGTAATTAAATTGGGGGGAGCTGTTGTCATTGGTTTCTGTGTGACCCACTATTAGGGCAGAGTATGAAAGCTTTGTGCTTTAGATGCTGACCATATCACATCAATACCACAGAGTGATGAAACATGTTAAGACATTTACCATCCTGTGATACTTAAATTCTCAGAGAAATAAATAGGTAATTGGAAATACCAATTTTTGTGCCGATCTTCTGTAAGCCAATCATCAGCTGTTTCTGCTTCATTTGTAATTGATAAAGTGACAGTATGAGGTACATAGTTATGTGCAAGGCTATTGACAAAATGCCTCTGCTGTACACTCTGTGATTCGGAAAGTCTGTTCCACTGCCCAAAGAGAAGCGCCCAGCTAGTTGAAGACGTGGTTGCTTAGATTACACTTAAGGGACTCCAACATAATGAAACGCAACCACAGAAAAGCAATATTCAAACAGTTCCACTCAGCCAGCGATAGCCTCAAGTACTCATGACCTTGTCAGCAATGTAATCAATACACTGACATAGTAAAAATAGCTTTGCACGTTCTAAATACTACTTTCTGCCTTCAAACATTCAACTGCTCACATGCATTTCCAGTGTTAATTTATATCAGATAATGGCACTGGTGCTCTGATTTTCTCAATATCCAAAAGAGACAGTTTTGAAATGCTGCTTGACCCATCCTTGTATTCTGCTCCTAGACCATAACCAGGACATTGCTGAGGTCATGGCCTCTGACCCTGAGGTGGAATTTCAGGACCAACCAGAGGAAGCGGTGGAGCAGAAGGATGACCAATCACAGGCCACTGAAACCCCAGAGCTCACTGAACATCTGGAACCATCTGAAGCCATTGAACCCACAAACGAACCTGAAGAGACTATGGAGCAAACAACAGGTGATAAGCCCACCCCAAAATTATGCATTCCTAGTCCGCTGGTAAATAAAACTGTCCTCCAATAGTGGTAGATTTTGGATGTGACTGGTAACTCAATATTGCTTTTTTGGTGGTTAGCCAGCCATCATTTAAAGGTTGACTGATATGCTTTACATTCTTATATATTCTAAAAATTATGTTGGTTGGTGCAATGGTTAAAGTGGCTGGTGAATTTCAGTTTCCTGATCTGTGTTGATGTTAATGGATTGATTTATATTGGAGATGTTTTTTACTTTTTGTTTTTTTGAATTTGGAGTGGCTATTGAGAAACATGATATTCATGACTTGGTTACCAATGTGTGGAAAAAGTATGATGATGGTAATGGGTTTTTTTTTCGCCTCCAGATCTGACAGAGTTTGTTGAGCGACATCTATTTGGTGATGATCTGTCTCCTCCGCTCACCCGCTCGGGGATCCATGAGGCGTCACGCACCTGGACCTCCTTCAACAGGTACACATCCTTTTCTCTTTCCATAAAAATCTGTGTTATTCAGGCATGCAAACTTGTCACCTTCTGGCGAAATGGGTGGGTGGGGTTGGTCAGCATATCATAGCCCGGTTTCAGTGTGTTTGGGCGTGCCTGAAAAGTAGAACGAGGAGAGAGAACGTGTTAACTGTGGGAGAAACCGTAACTGTATCCCCGGTTGGTTAGGGGATATAATGGTTAGGTCCATTGTTCCGACGGCCCATTATTCCGAAACCCCAATAGTCCCAAAAAAGTCCACCCATTGGACTGAAAGCCCATTTGTCCGATAGCCTGTTATCCCGGAGGTGGTTGGGTTGAGGCATGGGGTCACTGAGGTTAGGGTTAGAGCAAGCTTACGGTCAAGGCTGTCAGAAGCCACGGTTGTGGATGGAGCCAGGCATGGAGTTTTCGGACTATTGGAGTTTCGGAATAACGGGCCGTCAGAACAATGGCATGGCACCGTTGGTTATTCGCAATAACTCCATCTGTAACTCTTAAAAAAGAGACAGATGACGAGACGGACAGTTTGCTCAAGTTAATTCAAGACTCTTTGTTGTTTTACGAGTGAGTTTAAAGTGTTGCTTCGCGATCACTATGGATAACTCGCTGTGTGCGAAATGGCGGATTTGTCCAATGGTCATGGACTGAGAACAATGAGGTTTCGTCAGTGCCGTGAGTTCCGAAAGGAGACGAATTCTGTTGTGCTAATGAAGAGTGAAGTAATTATTGGACAAACGTCACGACACGCTATAGTTAATTAACCATCGGTGTGCGTTTCTCTGGTTTCAGTTGAGTTCAATTTAGTTTCAGTTGTAGTTGTTCGCCGCCAACGACAGTCAAGTTACTCGCGGTAGGAAGTGAATTGCGGAGGTGACGGCGATTAGACACGCATGGATGAAAGGATTTCTGCATTGATTGAGCAGATTGGACTGTGTTTTCGTGTGGATTAGAGGAGGCTATTCGGCTTGGACATTGCCTAGTCTTGAAAATTGGCGGGATCCACGGGCTGATTGAATGTTGCAGAGAGCACACTGACACGCGCCACACACGCGCGCGCGCCAAAGGAGTGACAGTGGTAGGATCTTCTCCGGGTCCCTGCCATCCAGCGACGTCTTCCCAGTGTCTCTACTCTGCCCATCTTGCCTCGTCAGACTGGTATTGGGTTCCAATTTATTTTCAGTAAACAAGAGACTGAGTTAATATTGTTTATTTTCACTTATTGAACTTACTGAAGTGAATGATTTATTGGTTTATCGACATTTATTGAGATATGGACTAAGAAAAGGAAACTTAAAGGTGTTTCAAAGTGACTGTTTTCCTTTCTCCTGAAACACGAAGAGACATCTTGTCGTTATTTCTCTGGTTGGTCTGTGGCCAGTCTCGCTTGACAGGAAAAGCTGGCATCAGTGTTTCAAATGGACAAATTAAGAGATTAATTATGATAGAGTTGAAAGTGGAAAGCTAGTTTAGGGGTAAGGACAGAGACTTGGCAGGGATATGTTGTCAGGCCAAAATTTATATAATGAAAATCATCATCTAACTTTCCTCTTATTCCTCCACATCTCACTGTAAAGCTTATAATGTTCTTACTTCTTCTGAATAATTGTATTTTTAATATTGGTGTTACGTCATCTTATGCAATTTATAGTAAGCCTTAGAGTAAGCCTTAATGGAGCCAGAAGTGCAAGTCTTCCCTTTACCAATCTCAGAACCCATCGTCTATCCGTCTGACGACGATTAGACTCTGGGGGCGACGGCCAATATTTCAGGGTTTCTGGTGTAGCCAGCGGACATCCGGGCCAAGACTTCCTCTTCCGTCCGCCAGTCATTGTTTACAGTCCGATTAGCAACTTGAGACGCGAGAATGGAGTTGGAGTTGAGAGACGACGTCTACGACCGGATTGTTTCACAAGTTTTTTAGGTCCAGACGACATTTCGGCTAATCTCTATAAACAGATATCTGCATATGAGACGTTGTGGGTTCCGAGATTGTCCCTTTACTAACTTTTTAGCTGAATATTTATTGATGTTTGTTTTTGTTTACAGCAATTAATAACTTTGTTAAAAAAATGTTTAATCTTTATACTCTTCTCTCTCTCAGTGAGCCAGTGTGTGACGTCCAAGAGGAGGAGCAGGCAGCTGCTGAAGGCCCTCCGGTGTTAACCAGCCAAAAATCTGTTACCTCTGTCACATCCTCAGAGCCCAGCGGCACCGACTCCCACTGTGAGGGACTATATACCTGCAAATTACACACACACATGTGGATAAGCATGCAATTAACACATATTATTTTACTCATACACATTATCTCTCTCACATGTGCACTATCTGACTGTAGCCTCTTGTTTCTCCTTCCAGCTGTAGTGAGTGTGAATGACAGTGAAGAACTTTCTAGCCCTGCCTCTGAGGAAGAAGAAGAGGAGTCTGATGGTCCGGAGGAGGAGGAGGAAGACGAAGAAGATGAGGAGGAGGAGGAGGAGGAGGAGGAGGACTCTGGCAGTGAGGTGGAGATCATTGAGGAGGTACAGGGTAATGGGAGGCTGCCGCCCCTCCAACCCAGTCCACTCTTCGTCGAACAAAGACACTCCCACTTTTTGCCTAGCCTATCGGAGCAGGAGGCTGCTGAGCTCTCATTGATCACACCTGAGACAGAGCTGAAGGTAACCAATCACAGCTTGCTGCTGCATTTGAAACCTGCAACGAGATTTTTTTAATTATGTTATAATTATGCCATCTGCTCGGCACAATTTGACAGTGCTGGGTTGAGTTCATTTTCAGTTTAGCTAATGTCAAAAGTGGATTTTCTTCCAAACTCAACTTTTTTTATGGGAAAGTTTTCATATCCATCCTATTTTACAAAAATTCATAATGAATGTCCTCATAAATTAATTGTAGTTCCTCAAGAACAAAATTCAGGTCAGTTAGGGCGAAGCTCTGCTGTACCTAGGCACAATCAGACTGTGGTAAAAGTCATTTTCTATAAATCATATCTGTTCTTTATTGAATAGTATTTAATTAATAACAGGAAGTGAATGTACAAATGTAAATATAAGTAATCCCTAAAGTTGTCATCCCCGTTAAATTTAGAAGATTGAGCTGCTCTAAGGAAAGCCAGTGAGTGAAAGGGGAGTGTATGTTGGAGTGGAAAACAAGATGGTCTTGTTAGTCACTGTAATCTAAAACAAAATCGAAAGGAAAAGGATAAAAATTGACACGTACAAATTACTCCCTATGTGTGTTTGCCCCTTTTTACAGATGGTAGAAGACGAGATGGAGGGAGAGGTGGTGATGGTGAGACTTGGGGCGGATGGAGACATGGAGGCAGATGACGGGGAGGATGATGGAACCTCCTACACAGAGCTCAAACCCTCCACCACTCTCCTGGTGCCCCTGGAGCTTGTGGAAGGACAGCAAGGCCTGGTTGATGGCGCTCAGCTAGGTCTTACTGAGCTCGGGCAAACCAGCGAGCCAGAGGGCCCCAGCTCTGAATCTCAGGAAAGCTTCTCTCTGATGCTGGAGGTGGAGGAGGATGGGGATAAAGAGGCGGACACACTGCCTATGGAGAACGATCTGCAGTCCTCCACCCAGCCTCTAATAGCGGAGGCTTGTGATGAACTTGTGGCCCAACCAGAGGTCATTCTTCTGAGCACAGATGACCAGGACACTCCCCTGTCTGGAGATGCTTCCAGGGAGGAACAGGTGACAGAGATGGACACCTTGGATGGCATAGAGGTAGATGGATGGACTGAGACAGAAAAGGAAAGGATTCAGCCTGTCTTGTCTGATGGCTTGTGTGGCCCAGAGCCTATAAAACACCAAACCGCCCTTTCAGATGAATACATGGAGACAGACCAGAGGACAGAAGGGGCTGAAGAACAGGAAGATGCTGAGCCTGTAATGTTGGCTGAAGATCAGTGTGGCGATATTGAAGAACCTGAAATCCTTTCAGACTCTGGCTCAACTCCAGTAGAAGAGCTCTCAGCAGCCCTGGATGGGAAGGAGCAGTCTAGCAAAGACACTGCGGCAATGAAAGATGCTGCAGTGGAGGAGATGGAGCATGAAGAGGATAAACCAACACCAGTTGACGACCAGAAAGAGCCTGGGACAAGCGTCTGTGTCAATGATGTAATTTTTGCTCCAGAAGAGAACGGGCCTGTTAAGACGGATACACCTGAACCGACCCAGATAGACCACAGTACAGAGATGGCGGCTGATTCTGTAGAAGAGCAGCAGCAACACCACAAAGCCTTAGCTGAGATAGAGGAGGAGAACAGGGAAGAAGTTAAGGAGCAGCAGGAGGAGGAGGAGAACAGGGAAGAAGTTCAGGAGCTGCAGGAGGAGGAGGAGACCAGGGAAGAAGTTCAAGAGCTGCAGGAGGAGGAGGAGACCAGGGAAGAAGTTCAGGAGCTGCGGGAGGAGGAGAACAGGGAAGAAGTTAAGGAGCAGCAGGAGGAGAACAGGGAAGAAGTTAAGGAGCAGCGGGAGGAGAAGAAAAAGAGAAGCGAGGATGAAGATGGTGAAGAAGAGAAGCAGGTGAGCACAGACAGCCAGCCTGAGCCACAGCCTGTTTTGGAGACCACCACCTCTCAGAGGAGAAAGAAAGCGCCCTCCACCCCGACACGGAGAACCACAAGGGGGAGAAAGACGGTCACCTTTACCTCTTCTCCCCTGGAGGAAGCCGAGGTGTCAGAGGAGCGGATGGTAGAGGAGATGGAGATTTCTCAGGTCCCTGCCTCGCCCAGTCGTGCATCAAGAAGAGGCAGACCGGCCAAAGAAACCAAGGTCTCAGCTAGCCCGCCTCGACGGAGTACCCGCAAAGCCCAGCCTGAGCCTGCTAAAGTGGAGGTGGAAGACAACGAAATGGAGGAGGCAGCCATGGATAACAATACTGTAGTTCCAGTTACTTCCAGGGCCTCTACCCCAGCCAAACACTGCATTTCCCAGAGGGCCAGTCCGACCAGGAGCAGCCGCAAGACCCGAACTAGTGCTGCGGAGGCACCAGCAGACCCAGAGATTGTAGAGGAAGAGAAGGAGGAACAAGAGGATGAAGCCACAAACGGCAACAATGCTGCACCGACCAGCTCCAAGACTCCCACCCCAGCCAAACGCAGGGCCACACAGGGAAACACTCCAAGGAGGGCCAGCCGCAGGATTTTGAGTAGTAATGAGGCGGCGCCAGCAACATTGGACACCTTGACGGAGGAGAAAGAACAGGAGGAGGCCTTTGCTCCTTCTGTGAAAAGCAACTCCAAGAAAACTAAGACGGTAGCCACCGAGAGCCAGCCTGCCCTGCTGGAGGAGGACGAGGAGAACAAAAAACAGCAACTTTCCAGCCCTGCCAGGGTGACTCGTCAGTCCAAGCGTATGACCCTTGACCTTTACCCACAGGTAAGGATGCAAAAAAGTGGAAAAATTGTCACAATCACTTGTTCATGTTCATGTTCATTAAGCTTAAAGATGTTAGAGATGAAAAGATTCTTGTCAGTAATACACCAAGTAAGAATGCAAAATGTTCTGCAAGATTTTCTTGATCACCATTTTCCCGTGTTGACAAATTTTGTTAAGCTTAATGTTATAAAACAGTTAAGTGACTGTTCTCTTACTAATACTTAGACATTCCAATTTTTTTTAATGAATAATTAAATTTGGTGGACTAATCTATGATCAGTCATCCATGATTCTACTACTGCACAAAACTATTCCAAATTGTTTGTTAAATTTGATAAACCTGATCCATCAATTCATACCATATCATTCATGACCCATCAACATCCCCAGGTGAAATTGGTTCCCATATCGCTTCCTCAGAGCACAAGGAAGATAAGAGGAGAGGCAACCACTGAAAAAGTGACAGAAAACCAAGATCTCCCTGAGCCTACCCTTAATATCGACGATCCTCCCATCACCAACTCTCGCCGACCAACTAGAAGTAAACTGTGGAACCACCCAGAGGAGGACCTTCCCTTATTGGACACGCCGTTGGAGGTGGATTCAGAAATACCCGTCGCCGATGCCCTCATCAAGAGGCTCCAGGATGAGGAGGAGATGCAGGAAGGTATGTATTACTGTAGATTTGAGAGACTGAAAAAATTCTGGGTTCCTACTGTTCATGGAAATTCTGGAATGTCATGGTATTTTGAAAGGTCAATGGTGCAGGAAAAGTCAAAGAATTTTATAAATCCTCTGGGGAAGTCGGGGAATATCAGCGAATTTTAGAAATGACAAACTTAACAGGAATATACCACAATATTATTTTACACCTTGTTTTGCAGATTCAGTGGTGGTTTTTCTACAGCATGCCCAACTGTATTGGAGACCTATGGGACTATGAGAGACTATTTACCTCTTCAGACCATGTCTGAGATGAAAAACATTAACAAATTGCCTTAGTTATGGAAAGTCATGGAGAAGTCATGGAATTTTACATCAGCCTTAGTGGGAATCCTGAAACTCCCCAAAAGGGAGTGTTAAGATTAGGCTTGTATAGTGTGGGTTGGGTATTAGGGAATGAATGCACTCAATGAAAAGTCTTTACAAGAATTGATAATAGCTAAATTGCATATTGAACTTTATTCAGTGTTTTGGAAATGTGATTTGGGCAATCCATAAAAAAGCACACACTATTTATTCTATAATCAAGCAAGTGTATTGTAGTTAACACATTCTCTAACATTTGTCTACCACATGCCTGCCAGTTGTGGTGTGTGAGATGTTTGCTATGCTAAAAAACAGAATTCTAAATGTGCAAATGGAGTGAAAACTATTTTTGTTCTTTACAATTAAAGGAGTAGTTGTCACAAAGATGGTGAGAGCCAGTAAGAGGAGTACAAAGTCATCAGTGCAACCACCTCCTGTTGCCATGAGAGACAGCCTGGTCCTCGAACCTGAAAACGATGAGGCTAGCCCTGTTGAGCATTCATTCATCTACTCCCCCTCACGAAGGAGAACAAGAGGTCAGCTGCGTCATTCATTCATTCATTCATTCATTCATATATATATCAGGGATGTGACATTAACCTTGTGTCCATTTGTGTGTCAGCCCATAAAGCAGAATCCCCTGTGCAGAGTGAAGTGTCTTTGCCTCGTATCACTCGCACCAGAAGAAACGCCTCTGCCGCCACAGTCTTTGCTGCTCAGGTAAATGTTTCCGCACCTCCATGATAATACGGGAGCTAAGGTCACAATGTTCATTCTTCGTGTGTGTGTGTAGGATGCTGGGTTTGTGCTTTCACCCTGAACATAATCAGTGTTTAAGTCAGGTCTTTATTAAAACGTGTAATATAATCCCAGGGGTTTGGTGCGCAGCATTACACATAAATCAGATATTCATTCTTTCTTTATTCTTTCTTACAAAACAGATTGTTCTGGTCTGCAAGGTCCCTGTTGCTGCTTAGCTGTTTTCAATATTAATATTAATTTTGACTGAACTTGTCTCTGCTATTTACTGTTCCTTGGCACAAGACTGAACTTTTAGTCCTAATTATTGGTTGTCTGTTAGTTTCTAGCATTGTTGCAATTACAGTGTGTCACTTAACCACTTTGTTTACCTACTATTCACTTTTTTACTTGGTGATTATTTTATTTTTTTAACATTTAAATTATTTTTTTTTATTGCAATTGTGTCTTACCATCCTTTCAAACAAGCTGTATGAAGTCATTCGATGTTGCACTTTACAGCTGTGAATGAATCAAAGGGCGTCTTAACTGTTCTGAAATAATGAAAGCACTGCTTCTTGTGGCTTATAAATTAATTTGAAGATTCAGGAGTAATCATGTTGATCACGGGGGAGAAATAATGTATGAGAAGTACTTTTCAACAGCACTTCTGTTTTCAACAACACTTTCTTTTTTTCTTTTTTTTCCAGGATGAAATTTCTTCAGAAGATAATGTGGAGGTGGAGAAGGCAGCAGTCGTTTCTAAAACCAGAAAAACTAGCAAACGAACGGCCAAGTAAGACACTTTTTTTCTTATTTTTATGTTGTTGTTTTTTAAACCAATAGAGGAAGTTCTGGATACTGATGTTGATAACTTTGTGCCCAAAATGACCTCTTGGCAGATCATCTGCCTGTGGTTTATTTATTTTGTAATGGTGTGGAGATTGGGGTATTTCCTTACATTTGCGGGAACAATTAAGAAGAGAAATTGATGATAAAAAGCTCTAATTAATGATTTTGATTGTTCATTCATATGTATATATTTCATATTTGCCTCTATATCAAATTACACTGAAATGCCTACGTTTGGTTGTGGCTTAACTATAATCTGTAAGGATAATATCTGCTGGTCCCTGAAGTTTTGGTGTGTAGTGAAAAAGAAAGAAAGCATCATGCACATGGATTCAACTAGAATTCTACAACGCTGATCTCATGTTCCTTGAGTTGTTTACATACACAAAACAAACATCTTCAGCGCAACATATGGCTGAATATATTATATATCACAAATCAAAGCTTCAGTGCTCATCTCAACTCTTTACACCGTTCAAAACCAGTTTTAATAACCACTGATATGTTCAGAGTGAAGATCTACCTGTGTTTATCCAGTCCAATTATCATCTCTTCTTCACCCTGTTTTTCTCTGTGTGCTTCAACTCGTGTTGCATTTGGTTCTTTACACTATGGATCAGAGACCTATTTCTGGTCGGTCCCCACATCGCAAGAGCATTAATATTTTTAATGACCTTGGGTCCCATAGTGAGAGTAAAGTGATTTTTTTTATCTATTGAATTTGTCTTTCTCCAGGCCCAAAGCTGCGTTGGAGCCTCCTCCCATATTGGAGGCGGGCCTGATCTCCCCTCTGCCCAGCCCAGCGGAGCCCGTTCCCCGGGCTCAGAAGAGGATCGAAGAAGGCGATGCTCCGGCCCCGCGCATGAACCTCCGACGCAAACGCATAATGGACACCGTTTTCACAAAGCCCGTCACCCGGAGGAAGAAACTCTAAGTAGGGAAACGGTGGTTTTAGTCTGTGAACCTCAGACAAACCACCTGACGTTCTGAACCGACTCAGCTGGGCCTCCATGTCACCTTTCGCTAAACTGTACTCATCATGGCTCCGTTTCCTCAAAAGCCTCATCGCACTACAGTTGTCTGTCTACTGGTTTCCCACATGGATAATAGAATAAAGACTATTTTGGCATGAAAATGCTTTTGGGAAGCTGTGACAAAACACACTGATGGAGAGCAGTTTTTGGAGTTTGCGCGTCCCACTGGTACAGATTGATTTCACTTGATGTCACAACTCCCATCTTGGGTCATTTTGTGTTGGCCGTTTTGCGACCCTCCTTGTAATCGTTTAATTCTCTGGGTGCAGAATGGCACAAGTGAAAGCAATCTATGGGGAAGGTCCTTCAGTGTTTTTAGAAGCTCCCACACACTGAAACCAGAAACGACTAAACTGAACTCGCCTCCGATGAAGAGGTTTTATTTACATTCTCTTAATTTTAATGTTTTTGTTTGTTTCCTTTTAAGACGTTTTGAGGCCTGCTGTTTTTTCTATTTAAGAAGAGAAGCAACCAACCCGGTGGAGACGCTACGTTTCTGCTGATAAATTTGTAAATAGTCTTTTGCTATGTTCCAAATAAAGTTAATAAATAAATCAAGAATGATGTTCATTTTGATGTTTGAAGTGTCTTGAATGCATTTTATCATCTAATCAGACTGCCTATGTCATAGTCTTAAAATTTAAGTTGATAGTTGGGATTTTCTGTGATGCACAGAGTTGTACACTATTGCCAACAGATTTGGACTGTTTTTGTATGTCACGGGTTTGTTGTATATTGTGAAAGAAAAACTGACTTGCACAGCGATTGGGACTTGTTAATATGCTTGTTTTGGGACATGTTAATAGGCTTGTTTTATTAAATTCGTGGCAACCGCCAGCTGACACATAGGCTATTTTCAGATGAATGTATGTAGGATGTCTTATTTTTTTTTTTGATGACTGCTCTTTGATAAATATGGTAAAGCTTGAATATTTCCTTAAGACTGGTGTGGAGTGATTTTGTCAATTCAATTTCCTCCTTAGGTGCATGTGTTTGTTAGGATGGATGGTGTTTGGTGGGAGTGACTGGACCAGCCAAAGCCTTTCTCTGTGTCTCATGTGTTCAGCCATCCATTGAAATGAGCTATGAGCATCTAATTGCCCCTCATAAACAACTGAGACCTTATCCTGTGTGTGGTCTGAATATCAGATTGCCTTAAGTTTCTTAAACCCTTGCTGGTTAATTCTCATTTTGAAAACAGGCCTTTTAAGGGTTACAGGTCAGGTTAAGTTTTGCTGTGAGGGGTGAAGTTCAGCTAAGGGAATGTCAATGAAATGTCCACAATTATAGTTTTACAAAAAAGTGAATTGCCTTCCTGTATGATGTTGACTCGGTGTAGCTCTCCTGTTTCCCGGGGCTGTGAGCCTGCTGTATAATTAATAGCGGTAGACTCTCAGGTGAAAGTGAAACCACTTGTCCAATTTCAGGTAACCAGCTTTGTCTCCACTGCTGCCACTTCACTAGACAAAGACCAGGGCAAAACATGTTTAAAATGAAGCCAAATCTGCTTCTTGGTGTGCTTGATTTATCCTGCCAGGCACTTAAACATTCTTAAAAATGGACACAAGTCTCAGTATGAATTTATATTGCAAAAAAACAACTATGCATTGATGTGTATTAATATATTTATAAACATTAACTTTTTATTTGTTACCATAATTAACCATAACTAGCATTAAGTAGCATACATACACTCACCGAGCACTTTATTAGGAACACCATACTAATACTGGGTAGGTATCGGCTTTCAGCTCAGTGTCAACCGGCTACCAAAGTGCCATCCACCTCAAGGTTTGACATGTTGCATTCTGAGATGCTTTTCTGCTCACCACAGTTGTAAAGAGGTTATCTGAGTTACTGTCGCCTTTCTGTCAGCTCCAACCAGTCTGGCCATTCTCCTCTGACCGTTCTCATCAACAAGGTGTTTCCGTCCACAGAGCCGCCGCTCACTGGATGTTTTTCGCACCATTCTGTGTAAACTCTAGAGACTGTTGTGCGTGAAAATCCCAGGAGATCAGCAGTTTCAGAAATACTCAAACCTGCCCATCTGGCACCAACAACCATGCCACGGTCAAAGTCACTGAGATCATATTTTTTCCCCATTCTGATGTTTGATGTGAACATTAACTGAAGCTGCTGACCTGTATCTGTATGATCTTATGCATTGCACTGCTGCCACATGATTGGCTGATTGGATAACTGCATGAATAAGCAGGTGTACAGGTGTTCCTAATAAAGTGCTCAGTGAGTTGCCAGTCTTGGTGATCATTGCTGTTCATTACTTAGCAATTGCTAAATGATAACTAATCCCAAAAGTATAGTAAAGGTATATACTGTAGATTATGTCATTCACCCTTCATTAGTGTGTAGTAATGTTTGCACAGTGTGTGTGATAGTAGTCTGACCATTTTAGTCCCTCTTCAGTGGGGGAATGAAAGAGGATGGCATCCACCTTTTTGCAGAAATGGCAATCAATGTTTTCACCTCACATTTTCGATGTCATCCCTGTCATATTGCCCCCTGATTGTATCCATTTCAACCAGTAACTCGACACAGTTTGCTCCCCCAGCACTCCTGTCTTTGTGTGAGGGAGCGGATCACTCAGTCTCCTGTGCTGCTACTTGCCCGCTGCAACATGAGCACTAAAGTAGCAGACATGCATGGCAAGGACTGTGTGAAAGTGGCTGTCAGAGTGCGCCCGTTCAACAAGGTCAGTACTTGCATGGGTTTTACTTTTCAGAGCTGTCATCCATTTCCTGTTTTACACTTTCCCCAATTATTTCCTGCCTTTTTTGCATTCCTCATTACATGTTTGATTATGTATTACTGACAGTATTCTTACTGTATAATATATACTGTATTTAGGGTTTCAAAGTAACACGTTAATTATGTTTTGAGATGAGAGAAAACGGCACTCACATGCTCCCACATTTACACTGTGGGGATACAGATGTACAAATTTGTAGATTCTACTCATTTCTCAAGTCTCAAGTCTCCATTGTGAACAAAAAACTGTTTGGTAATTGTTCATGTTGCCAAAATTTGAAGCCAAACCTTATTTTACCTTCTTTGTGCACTATAGTTATTGACTGCTGTCACTCCATCCCCCTCCCCCTCTTTCCACTCCTTTTCCCTGCGTCTTCTCTAGAGGGACGTGGGCAGCAGCTTAATCATCTCTGAATGTTAGCAAGACAAATCAGCTATAAGAAAAGTATACAAACTCCCTCCCTCCCTCTACCCTCCGCCTTGTGTCCCCTCCCAGCAGAGAGAGGGATGTGGGCATCTACTGCATCTCCATAGATTATTTGTCTAAATTCCAATTCCAAATTTCAAATCTTGCCCATCCACCCCCTCCTTCCTCCCTCTTTCCATCCTCTCCATTGATCAAGAGAGGGATGCAGTTGGGTATTGTTTATGACCTCTGACATTAGAAACAGCTGGGCAGCTGCTGCAGAAGAATGCAGCATCCATCTCTCACTTTCCCATTTTTCTTTAAATCCAGATAGAATGTGGCTATGATCATCTCTTCCTCCATCCTTCTCTCTCCCCCCTTGTTTATTACCATCCTCCTCAACCCTTCCTCTCCTTTCCCTCCAACCAGAGAGAGAGGGATGCGGGCAGCCGCTGTATCGTCTCCATGGCGTCGAGCTCCATCACCATCCAGGACCCGCGCAACGCCCAGAACCGCCGCTCCTTCTGCTTCGACTACGCCTACTGGTCCCACAGCGGCTTCACTCGGAACCGCAGCGGCCTCTACCTGCCTGAAGAGCCAGGGGGGCGCTACGCCGACCAGGTGAGCTCCAAGGCGTCCTAGGTAGACACAACTGGGGAAACTGGGTAAATGGCAGCAGCAGAGAATCCAACATAGGTAGGAATGCAACAAATATAACATATTGGAGATGATACAGTAAATAGAGCGTGTCGAACATAAAGATACAGCATCTACACCACATGAACGTAGACTGTCCTTTGTCTAGACTGAACAGATCCAGAATATGAGTTTTAACATGACAATACTGGATTCACAAAAGTTGTCCTTGCACCTCACACCTTACTCCCTCCCGCAGGGCAGCGTGTTCCAGGACTTGGGAGAAGGAATCCTACAGAATGCATTGCAGGTAGCGATCCTACATTTTACAATATCATTTCATCATTCAAATGAGATCCAAGAAGCCTGTTTTGCACCTCAGCAGATTTGGTTCACTGTGTTTGCTGAAATAGCCAATTTGGATGTTTTTTTTGCACAAGTGAGGTTCTGCTTTCTGTTCTATTCTGATAATGAATCTTCTGTAATTGTGTCTGCAGGGTTACAATGCCACTCTGTTGGCCTACGGGCAGACAGGCTCAGGGAAGAGTTACTCCATGGTGGGCTATGGGCCCAATAAAGGCCTGGTCCCTACACTGTGTGACCGACTGTTCCAGGCTATTAGGGAGAACCAGGACACCAGACAGTGCCAGGTGGGGGGCAGTGCATGTGTGTGTTTGCATAGATGTGTAGAAGTGTAGGTTTGTGTGTGTGTGTGTGTGTGTGTGTGTGTGTGTGTGTATGGCCCTATGCGTGGTTATCACAACTGGACAGCAGACAGGTAGCATCAGGTAAGGGTGTATGGTGGTAGTTGGGTTCTAATAAATGTCTTTTTTCTTTATTTCTACACAGGTGTTTTTCAGTATGCTGGAAATCTATAATGAGCAGGTAAAAAAACAGGAGCTAATTTGACTATAATGGTATGCAATTTTGACTTTGTCATTCTTCTTGTTTTTTGTTTGGCTATTGTTGAAACTTTTGAAACTTTTGTATAAAGCCTCTTTTTCCTCTGACTTCTGCTTAAATGTTCATTGTTTTGGTGGATAACCTCTCTCTCTCTCTCTCTCTCTCTCTCTCTCTCCCTCTCTCTCTCTCTATCAATCCATCTTCTTTTCTCTTTCTCCTGTCCAGGTGGTTGACCTGTTATCTCGGGGGTCTCGCGCTCCAGGGGGGTTGAGAGTGAGAGAGGAGCAGCAGAGGGGGTTTTATGTGGAGGGTCTCCGCACAGTCCCATGTGACAGTGCACCACAGGTAGAGATGGATGGATAGAATGATCATATAAGAGAGAGACATGCCAGGAAAAGAAATAAAATAAGAGCTAAGGACAGAGGGAGAAGGGCTGTTTAGGGATATTTCAGATATTCTCACAGATATTCACACAGGTATGCTGTGTTGTTAGTGTATTCCGTTACTGTGTCACTTTAGAAACAATAATTTCCAGAATTTCCAAATGTCTCCATAGGTGGAGCAGTTGATGGAACAGGGCACCCGGACTCGAACCACCGCTGCTACTCACATGAACGCCAACAGCAGTCGCTCACACATGCTCATTATCCTCCAGCTCAAACAGGTGAGCTGCTCTACTCACTCCGCTTCTCTTTCTGTACATTTACACAATACACATGCCCTGCAAAGTCATGTGAAGAGCACACACAGCACATTTAGGTTTTGTTTGTAGAGATTTGTTACGCATCTGACAGCCAATGTTCTGTAGTTGCTGTGGAGTTGCAAACCAATTTCACTACAAATAGGAACCAAACTATTTACTCAAGCTGTCCTGGCATTACCTCAGTACGCCAATGCTCAATTTCAACAACAACATTATCCGTATACATATCCTAACATGGACTTACATTTCTAGTCATGTGTCATTTACATGTATGTGTGCATGTGTGTCTCTGTCTCTGTATGTCTTAGCATATTGTCAGATCTCTAGAGTTTTCTGTAATCAGTTATTGTTGTCTTTACTGTTTCTTCCTGTCAGATCTTCTCTAAAGAGAGCATCACTAAGCAGTCCAACATTAACCTGGTGGACCTGGCTGGCAGTGAGCGTCAGCGGGCCTCAGGCTCGGAGGCTGACCGACTCAAAGAGGGCACGGCCATCAACTTGAGCCTCACCACCCTGGGCAATGTCATCAGGTTGGCCTGGTGCCGTTTAGTTTAGTGTAGTGTAGTTTAGTTTATTTTATTTTAGTTTAGTTTAGTTTAGTTTAGTTTAGGTTAGGTTAGTTTAGTTTAGTTTAGTTTAGTTTAGGTTAGGTTAGGTTAGGTTAGTTTAGTTTAGTTTAGGTTAGTTTAGTTTAGTTTAGTTTAGGTTAGGTTAGGTTAGGTTAGGTTAGGTTAGGTTAGGTTAGTGTAGTGTAGTGTAGTGTAGTTTAGTTTAGGTTAGTTTAGGTTAGGTTAGTGTAGTTTAGTTTAGTTTATTTTAGGTTAGGTTAGTTTAGTGTAGTTTAGTTTAGTTTAGTGTATTTTAGTTTAGTTTAGTTTAGTTTAGGTTAGTTTAGTTTAGTGTAGTTTAGTTTAGTTCAGGTTAGGTTAGTTTAGGTTAGGTTAGTTTAGTGTAGTGTAGTGTAGTTTAGTTTAGGTTAGTTTAGTTTAGGTTAGGTTAGGTTAGTGTAGTTTAGTTTATTTTAGGTTAGGTTAGTTTAGTATAGTTTAGTTTAGTTTAGTGTAGTTTAGTTTAGTTTAGTTTAGTTTAGTTTAGTTTAGGTTAGGTTAGGTTAGTGTAGTGTAGTGTAGTTTAGTTTAGTTTAGTTTAGTTTAGTTTAGTTTAGGTTAGTTTAGTGTAGTTTAGTTTAGTTTAGTTTAGTTTAGGTTAGTTTAGGTTAGGTTAGTTTAGTGTATTTTAGTTTAGTTTAGTTTAGTTTAGTTTAGTTTAGGTTAGGTTAGGTTAGGTTAGGTTAGATTAGATTAGATTAGATTAGTTTACTTTAGTTTGCATTGTCACACTGCTAAATATCTCCCTTCTCTCCTCTCCTCTCCTCCCCTCTCCTCTCCTCTCCCTGCAGTTCCCTTGCTGATGTGGCGGTGGGGAAGAAGATAGTTCACATTCCCTACAGAGACTCAGTTCTCACCAAGTTGCTGCAGTCTGCACTGGGGGGCAACAGTCGCACGGTTATGGTAGCTAACAGATGAGGAATTTCCCTTATTTTTTTTATGCTTTAGTATCCATAATTGCACAAACATACAGTATACACAGATCAGTGAGGTTGTTTTCTAATTTCTGAAATGGGTTACTTTGCAAGATTGCCACGCTGAGTCCTGCTGATATCTGCTATGAGGAGTCTCTCTCAACCCTGCGCTATGCTGAAAGGTACAACAATTAATTAATTCACTATAAACCATAATGACTACAGTATTCTGGCACCACATTATGTAAAGCAAACTAAACCCACCATGCCACTTTCCCTCATAGTCATTTCCTCTGTTGGCCCTTCTCCCATTTTCGGCCTTTCCATCCTCATTTTCTCCATTCCCACACCTCCATCTGCCCATCTTCTTCTTCTCGCCTCCCCACTCAACTGCCTCACCCCTACAGGGCAAAGCGTATTCAGAACCGGGCAGTGGTGAACGAGAGTCCCACCGAGCGCCTGGTCAAAGAGCTGAAGGCTGAGAACGCCAGGCTGCTGCAGAGACTGAGCCGGCTGGGCCAGGAGGGCCGCAGAGCCGACGACGAGACCAGTGAGACTGCTGGGAAAAACAAACAATAGAATGGAATAGAAAGTGCTCTTCTATGATTCAGCAGGCAGGGCTAGAAGACCCATATCTGACCATCAGACGTGTGTGTGTGTGTGTGTGTCCAGAGGAGCTTCGTCAGCTGCTGACCCACAATGAGCTCCAGATCAGAGCCATCCAGACTTTGTGGGAACAACACCTGCAGGAGGCACTGAAGGACTGGGAGCAACAGTATGCTAACATCACACAGGTACACACACACACACACACACACACACACACAAACACACACTCACTCTCAGGAGCTTCAGATATTGGCGGATGCACACACATGAACACAAAAATCGAATACATGCACAGATGGAAGGATGGCTGTGTAAATACAGCTAAGCACACATACACTGTCAGTGGAAATGTTTTTTTCATCTCTTAATTCTCTGTAGTCTCATGTTCTCTCTTTCTCTCTCTCTCTCTCTCTCTCTCTCTCTCTCTCTCTATCTCTCTCTCTCTCTCTCACACACACACACACACACACACACACACACACACACACACAGCCCTTGTTAATATCTCTCTCTTATTTCCTATCTCTCTGTCAGGAGAGGAGGATGATGCAGATGCATCCCTACATCCTGAACATCAACGAGGACGCTCAGCTGTCTGGGGTGGTCAAGCTTTTCATCCAGGAGGGTGAGTCTTCCTTCATCTCTCTCTCACATACTGTAACCTGTGTAACCTCTATCTCTCGTTCAGTTTCACTTTCAGAGGGAAGGATGGGGAGGGTGAGGAAGCTAGATGTGAGAAGAAACCAGGTTCAGATCAGCAATCATATTCTAACAGACCCAGAACTACTATTCTTGGAAACATTATAATCTTAGGAACCAGGTTGTATTCCCTACCAACAAAACTAAGCAAGGCATTTATCCCCTTGATAGATAGACTGGCTGTGTTAGGGAAATGTTTTTATGGAGTCCCTGTGGGTTTTTGTGTTCTCCCAGGTGAATGGGACATTGGGCTGTCTGACTCCTCGCCCAGATCCATCTCTATCAAGGGCCTTGGGTAAGTTTTCCCCTCCAGGATAAGTAGAACATCACAAACACATTGCCGGCTACACTGGAAATCACAATGTTAAAAGCTCCTATACAGAAGAGTTTGATTCTGCTTGTCTGATTGTTAACTACAGTCCATTTACACTTTCTCAACAATTCTCCATGATGAACCAAGTTTGCTCAGCTAGTGAAACAATACAATGTAAATAGAGGTAAAAGTAAAAGATATTTTTATTTGTTGTTGTTTTCTGAACTTGACCTACCTTAAAACATTGGAAGTGTAGATCTCCTATATAGGATCTTCTCTGGGGATTGTAAGTGATTGTGTGTGTTCACCCTGTGATGGATTGACAACCTGTCCAGTGTGTTTCCCTGTCTTCTGCCCAATGCATGCTGGGACATCCTGTAACTTAGGAAGGGAAAGATCAAGATAAGGGCTTGTGGTAGACATACAGTATGTAAGGAGTGTAGACTTTGAGGTAAATATGTCTCAAAAGCACTTTCTGTCCATGTATGTGTCTGTGTTATACACATATGTATATGTGTGTGTGTCAGGATCCAGGAGCGTCATGCTGTCTTCAGGAACGAACAGCGCCGGGTGTCACTGACTCCACTGACAGGGTCAAAGGTCATTATCAACGGCAACCCCATCTCCCAGACAACAGAACTGCAACACCTGGTGGGTCTCTATTCAGTGTTGTTACGGATACACATACTGTACATAAACTTGGGGACCACCTCCCTCACACACACACACACACACACACACAGACACACACAGAGCACTTCTCTCTCTTTTTGCCCCCTCTAGGACCGGCTCATTCTCGGTTCCAACTGTACCTACCTGTTCATTGGTTATCCCTCTGAGAGGGGCGGGGATGACTGGAGTCGCTATGACTACGACTACTTCCAGTCTGAACTGGCTGCTGCCGAGGGCATCCACCTGGGTGAGAGCGAGGCTGGGTGGGGAGGGAGGAGGGTGGCGGCAGAACAAGAGAGAGAGATCATTTTTGATGGAATGATTGAATATTACACATTTTATGAGTGTATTAATATGTGCATGTCTGTGTTTAGGTGAGTCCAGTGCTGGCTCCATTCAGACCGACCCCAGTCTGCTGGCTGTCTTCTACGACTATGTCAAACTGATGCCCATGGTGGCTGAGGCCAACCAGATGAGCCAGGAGCTGAACAAGGTAACACACAGACACATGCTGTATATACTCACATAAACATACTTTTTAAAATGTTTTTTCTCAGTCTTACATTCATGAGTCTTCCATAACCTCATTGTTATGTATGTCCATTAATAAACACTCACAGCTTATTGGCTATTGTGTCTTTAGGGGGTGGAGTTCAAGCTGGAGATCAAGAACCTGGCGCTGTCGGATTCGAAAGGCCATGATCTGGAGAAAGAGATTGTTGTCAGAGTCACCTCTCTGGAGAGCAAGCAGGTATCTCTCTCTCTCTCTCTCTCTCTCTCTCTCTGTCCCTCTCTCTCTCTCTCTCTCGCTGTGTCTGTCTCTCTCTCTCTCTCTCTCTCTCTCTCTCTCTGTCTCTCTCTCTCTCACACACACACACACCACTACTTCTTATAGATTAATCTGTGCATACAAAGTTATGCATTTTTATGCCATTTTTAACTTAGGTTTGAGTTTGTGTCTGAAATGTTTGCCTCTCCATCTAAAGGATGTCACACTCTCTCTCCAGGTATGGATGTGGTCCAAGGCCAAGTTTGTGAATCGCAAGTTCCTGATGGAAGAAGTCTACCAGCAGCATCATGCTGAGCGGAGCGGAGACAATGTAATTCAGTGGAAGAAAAGTTGCTTGAGTTTAGTCAGAACATAATAAAACACTTTACAAATCAGTAGAAAGGTAGAAATGTACAAAGGAACAAACAAAAAAGGTGTTTTTTGAACCTCTTGGTGGGTTCACTTAAGGTGCTCCCTATAGTTTGCTTTGTTTGTGTCACTTCAAGTTCCCATGAAAGGCTGACTATGAGGGAAGCAAAATGGCAGTCTCAAAACATCTGTATATGGGATCCACAGACAAGGGAAAGCAAAGCGTTGACAAAAGCTGTTATGTATTCATTTTTATGGCATTTCTGCTTGATTTACAGCAAACAATGAATAGAGACACATTAATAGGTGAGATAGGTGAGAAGAGATGACAAGCTGAGAGACAAACTCACAACACCATAAGTACATGGCACGGCTTTTGCCATGAGGATGTTGAATCTCACAATGCTTGGTGTTAAATGTTGAAGGCATCCTCCACATGGCACCACAAGTGCAGCTTGAGGGAATCTAGAATGAAAGTGTAAAATCTCACCATAGTAATGAATACCAGCTAGCTAGCTTATCGGACAGCTACATTGGTATCATTAATAGGTTTATATTTGAAAGCAATAGCTTTTGCATTTCTGCTTGATCCCTCCTTGGTCCCTGCTCTTAGAGTGGAGAGGGGCTGTCTACAGCAGCTTTGCCCAGAGATAAAGACCCATTCTGGGATCCGCTGGAGCCTGTGCTCCTGGGCAGCGCTCACCTCTGGCTGCAGTCCCTGGCCTTCCGCATCGCTCTGGAAGAACAACTGGAGGTACACACAGACACATACAGTATATACACAAACACGTGTGTACAGACAGCTGATTGTGTATGTTGCTGGTTGTCTGATGGTGAGTGAATATAGAGCGATGATTGGCTGACAATCCCTGTCTCCAGGTTCTGGGGTCAGAGGGCACAGAGGAGGCCATTTTACAGGCACAGCTGGTCCCCTGCACCTCCACTGGACTGTATATCACACACACACACACACACACACACACACACACGCACACACACACACACTGTCAATGATGCTACTGAACACACAGAGATAAATCAACAAATGAGTTTTCTCGCTCTGCAGCCCAATGGGTGAGGACGATATCCTGATTGACCCGTCAGAGTTACTGGGTCGACGAATGGACTTCCAGCTGGTCCTGGAGCAGTGTTGCGGCCTCAGCTGGATCAAAGTGGCCCGTAACAGAGGGGTCCAAATTGGGTGAGACAAATGGGGACACATATAGAGGCATAAAAGGGGACAAATCAGGATTGGAAGGGGTTTAAAGTACAGCGAGAGGACGATGTATGGAATGCCACTGTCCGCTGGATCAAAGATGCTGGGGGTCAAGGTTGAAAGGTTCATGAAGGGTGTCAGTCGATGTTTGTATGTCTGTATGCTGTCAGTGTTTGTATAATTTTATGTGGACCCCAGGAAGATTAGCAACCGCTGTAGTGGAAGCTAATGGGTATCCGAATAAAGAATAAAGAATAAAGAATAAAGAATAAAGGTTACTTTCTTGTTGTTCTTATTTCCTCTCTCGTCCTCCTCCTCCTCCTCTCAGTTTCAGGTTGTTTGACTGCAGCCAGCCCCTCTACACTCCCGCTGTGTGGCACAATGTCAACCCTCTGCTGGACCACAGGGTTCACTTCGCCTCCCTCCACACCTCCCAGCATCTGCTAGACTACCTTCAGAGCAGCGCTGTGGTACTGGAACTCTGGGGCCTGCAAGGTGAGGATGGATGGGTGGCTGAATAGATGATTGGAAAGAGAGAGGAAGTGAAATTCTATGAGCCCTCTATATTCTTACTGCATTCTGGGTCAAGAAAGGGAGAGAGATGGATAGATGGATGGATGGATGGATGGAAGGGTGTGTGTGTGTGTGTATGACTTAAGTCACTCTCAGGGACACACACCAGACTTAAGACCAGTCGATTGGGGACGGCCTGTGCAATTGGAGACAAAAGCCGTGTCCCCAATTGGTAAAAAGCTGATTTTTGGGTCAGTGGTTAAGGCTAGGGTTAGGTTAAGGTTAGGGTAAGGGTTAGGTTTAGGCAAGTAGTGGTTATGGTTAGGGTTAGGGTAAGTCTCCAGGAAATGAATGTAAGTCTATGTAAATACCCCAAAAGTGACTTAAGTAAGTGTGTGTGTGTGTGTGTGTGTGTGTGTGTGTGTGTGTCAGCATCACACCACTATATCATTTCACAGCAGCAGCCCAAAATGAATGTGGTTTTAGCATTCTGTCTTCATGCCTTCCTCAGTCTTTTATGAAATGTAGAAATGAGTTGAGGAGGGATGAAATGGGATTGTAATGTAATTTTGGACTCATGTTGATATTTATCTTGCATCATAGCCAGCAACATTTCACATAAAAAGTAGTAGAATGCATGTAAAAAACAAAATAAACAGTCCATACAGGTGAACACTACTGACAACTGTTACTTTTTATCTGCTGCTAAGTGTTGTTTTCCTCTCTCAGAGGGCTGTAGTGACTTGATGTCGTCCCTAGAGGGAGTGAGGATGACTACAGAGGGCGTCTTCATCATTGACGAGGCAGCACCCACAGACAGTGTAGTAGTGAGTTCCATCTGAAATCTGTATTCCTGATCAAAGCTGATGATCTGTGTTTTCACACTGGCTTTACAGGTTGTGCAATAATTTATCATTAGCCTATTTTTACACCTGAAGTCACATTGTTAACAATACTAGTGCAGTGCCCGTTCGCGCTGCCGCTGCACAGAGCACTGTTCGCTTGTTTATTCAAAGTTTATTAATATTGAACGTGTTGCGTGTACAAATTGCACCAAATCCGACACTGCACTTCCTTGGGTCCCCAGCAATACACCCACCAAGTGTGAAGTCGATCGGACAAACGGTTCTCGAGATATGCGACGGACAGACAGACACACAGACACACAGAGATTCCTTGCTTTATAGTATGATGATGATGATGACACTCCTCAACAAAGGCACACCACTCTGGAATGTGAAATTCAATACATTATGCACTTAGCTAAGCTCAGAGATGGCATAGTGGTTAAGACACCTGCTATACCACATATGATTATGTTGGCAAATCATTATGATCCTGAACAAAGGATTGACTCCACTAACTGTAATATTTGTTTTTTCCTACTTATTTTCCTGCTGAGCGTAAAGGGAAAATCAAAGCGTATAGTCTGCACTTTAAGCTTGTACTCATTGTGTCATTTCACATTCAAAGAAAAAATAGTAAATAAAAAATAAAAATACCAATCAATGTGTGTATATATGTGTGTGTTTGTGTGAGTGTGTTGCAGACTGTGGACTCTGTAGAGCTCAGCTGTTCAGTTAGGGCCCTTCAACAGGACTTGGAGGAACTGAAGGGTGCTAATGCTTCACTGAGGAAGGAGAACCATACTCTGAGAGAGCAACTCAACACAGCCAGGAATGGTAACACACACACACACACACACACACACACACACACACACATACACACACACCAGGGTTGGGGTAAATTAGTTTCAATTCAATCAACTTGAAACATAAAGTAAAACTGCAGTTTACGTGCCCATACAACTTTGTCTGTTGACAAATTATTGATAGATTGGATACAATAATTTTTTCATGCGAAAAGATTCTGTTATATAATTTTGAAGGAAATTCACCTCCTGGCTTAATTTAAAGTCAACTGGCCACAATCCTGACCCACCCACTTATTCCCTCACTCCATGATTTATTTAGTAAACAACTGCAGGATTGTTGTGTGCTACTAACTGTGATGTGATTTGCCTCTGCCCTCCTCCTCTCACACACACACTCTCTCATCTTCCTCTCTGTATGTGTCAGGTGGGGAGTGTGTGCGTGGCCGGTCGGTGCGTCCCAGCTGTGATGCAGAATTTGCCCGTGCTCTGAAGGTTTTCTACCACAGCATGACCTCGGTCAGGGGGCAGCTGCAGCGCCTGCGCAGACACAGGCCCAGTGTAGGTATCCCTCTGTCTGCAGCATTAGCATTAGTTGGCATTAGTACAATTAAGGCCTTGTTTATCCAAATCCCTTGTGAATGGATAATTACCAGTGAATCTAACCATAACAAACATACACACACACATAACTCGCATTCCTGAAAAGTCTTAGTGAGATTACAGAAAACTGGCCAGTGGCCTCAGTTACTTACTTTGGCTGCTTAATTCCTGGTTTGGAATTTCTGGAATATCATGAGTTTTGAGAGGTGTTTCCCCCACAGGGAAAGTCAGAGAATTTGATAAAGTCTCTGGGGAAGTCAGGGAATATAAGATAATTTTACAAATGGGTCACTTTACAAGAATATAGTAGAATGTATTTTACAACCAGCTGTGGAGAAAAACAAACTCCACAGCAAGCCCAACTGTAGTGGAAACCAGACTGTTTACCCCTTTAGAAAAACAACATTAATAAACCAGACAGGAATAACATTTGTAGGTCATAGAAACGCTCTTAGTTATGGAATTAGTCACGGAATTTTACATCAGGGCTGCAGTGAGAAACCAAAATTGCCAAAATTGCATTTGTCTGGTGGCTTGTGTTAATATCAAACCCTGGAGCATATCTACAGTTAAAGGTTTAGTGTGACCCTCGATCAGCAGTCACACCGACACTTGTCATAGATGTGGGATATTTTGTATGTGTCGTTTGTATGCTTTTGTGCATGTATGTGCGCCTGTATGTTTTCCAGGAGGAGTCGGACCTGCTGGGGCTGAGACTCTTTGTGGATGAGCAGAGCCGCCTGCTGAAGGACTTCTCGGAGCAGCTGGAGCAGAGCGTCTCCTCGCTCAAACAGGATGTAGCCGCCATTGTCCGCAGGAAACGAGAACGCTCAGGAATCTGGTCCTGATTCACCAACTTTGTTTACCGATTTTGGGGATTTTGCCTAAATATTCAGAGGATGAACGCCCTTGGTCTTCCTGGCCTTTCCACACTGCAATTCCCAATGGTTGCTTTTATTTATAAGCAGCTGATCCATTGTTTTAACTACCTCACTGCCCCCGTACCACTGGAACATGTTAGGCATTTAAGATTCATGAATTAGCATCCATATTTTGTACAGAGCAGATATGTTGACACCAGCAAAAAAGAAAAAATTGTATAAACCGAGAGAGTACAATTACAAAGAATCCTTTATTCAGGTTTTGAGGACCACATTACATCTGTACACATTCAAAGCAGAGCCAGTCAGAGATAAAGTGCTCGTTCTCATGTTTTCTTTACTGCAGAGGTATCACAACCAAACCTGTGTCAGTGTCCTCATGGAAATTGTTCAGTTACAGAGCATTGTGTCCGTCTGCCTGAATTCCAAGATGGGTGAGGCTTGTCAATTGGGACAGTTGGATTTTCTTTACTGAGACAGAAGGAAGAGTTTATTATTACTTGCAGCATAAGGAGGGTGTTCCAGAGAGAGTCTAAACCACTACACCATCTCCAGGAGTGTTATGTGCTATTGTTAAACATGCTTTCATGGTTGTATGACTTTATCTCATACAATAAATGATCAAACTTACCCTAATACAACCTTATGAAATATTGTGTAATGAATCCAGTTGTCAATTATATGAAAGTGGAAACGGTAAGTAAGGCAGTGAGTCTGGTTCCTGGTTTCCAAAAAGCATATCTGGATGCATTTACACAGGACTACAGAACAGCTTTTAGCCCTTTGTGGCGCAGACCTGATCTTTTAATGGCTCTCTGCACAGAGCAACATCTGATTGTGTGTTTTTATTTGTTTAGGTAGCAAGGAATGACATGTGAAACACAAAGAATTATATTTTGTCTGTCAATCCTGCATCTGTTCAATTCTGAGATGGATTTGGGAAACACCAGTCCGGGATATAGTTTCCCAAAAACATCTTTAGACTCAACTTGTTTTTGCTCCGTTCTCAAACACTGAAGCAAACATGAATATGCTCAATAGACTTTTGGGAATCCCAGCCTGATCTGTAACAACAGTACACACTGCTCTGAGATGTTTTGAGACTGAAAGTGGGAGTGTAACTGACAACAGTGGTAGCCATGATAGAAGTCCCCCCATGCTGCATCTGCCCTACATAACTATAACATTACACAATAGTGTTTCTAGACTATTCCTGCACATTCTGCTGTCTAAAAATGGAACAAAATGTGACCTTTCCGAATAATTTGTCAGAAAGACAGAAACTTCTTTGCAGAAAACGAGCAGTAAAAAGTGGGACTTCTAAAAAGGCTACACTGTGCAGCTACAACTGATTTATCTTTGTAACCCAGCGGACAAATAGATGCAAAGTTGCAACTGTATAAGAACAAGCATATCATCATCTCTTTGAAGTTTCACTTGAATATGGGTACAGCTAGGTTAATTAGGTCTAGTCAGGTGTATATAGGATATGAGGTCAGCTGATCTGGAATAAGAGCACAGAAATCCTATAAAAAGGTTTATTAGACTGCATGTAAAAGTAGTCACAACAGTTTCAAACTGCAAATAAATTATAGTTGAAGGCAAATACCACTGAATTTCATAATTCATATTCTTATGGTTATATTATCTTACCCATCCTAGATGCTGTGACTCATCTTTTCCCTCCATTGCAGTTCACTCTCTATGAAGCTTTACTGCAATGTGATATCAGAAATATGGGAGCAGGGCAAACTCTTCTTTCTTATGTCTGGCTATGAGAGACTAATGTTCACAAATACAGACTTAAGTGAACTGATACAGGACCAGAGGATTAGATATTTCAAAGCTTGAAGTGAGTGATTTCCCCTTTCCATTGTGTTTCGGTACACAGACCTTCATCATAACATTTTCTAATTGCAAGTGAAGTAGACAGTGTGCGGGAGTCCTTTGTTCTACTACAGTCGGCCCATGGTCTTCTCCTACGCACCTGTCGATCTACAGGTGTGCATAAGTTCTGCTCATTGTGTTGAGGGTAACAGTACAGTACGTACCACTGCGTCTCTCAGAGTAATGTTCAAGTCGGAGGTAAAAGCACAATGCTTACAGTGTTTGGAAGCAGTCAGAAGAGTACAGACAGTTGCCTTAGGTCCAAAAAAAGATCAGCGTGGGTACATGTACAGGACACACACACGGCAGACTGTGGAGAGGCAATATGGGTGGCAGAAGGCAGATGTGAGGCAGATTAGTCATCAGATAGGACAGACAACTTAGGTTCAACAGATACAGCTGTAGTAGGTAGATGAAAGATGATGATGGTAGAGAAAGGCAGACAGACAAATAGACAGGAGGAGAGAGGCAGCAGGTGTGTCTGAATCCAAGGACAGAGTGTTAGCTAGGTACATCTGAACTGAAGAGGTAGACTGGAAAAACACAGAGCCAGCTGAGAGACGGACAGCCAGACAGCTACAGATGCATTGGTGTGTGTGTGTGTGTGTTAGTGATGCATGGTTCAACCCAGAACCCATGAGTCACTTTTTAGGATACTCTGATCGGGCTGGGCTTGGGTTGAATTTCATAGTAGTTCTGAAACATGCACTAGCTATGTAATGAATTTTTTGGGTTAGTTCAGGGTTGTGACAAGATGAGATTTTCTTTAAAAAAAAAAAGAAAAAGAAGAAAAGCATCCAATCACTCATGCGTGCATATGTGTGTATGTGTACAGGTATAGAGAAGGCTGAGCGTGCAAGGTGAGGTAGGTTGACTAGGTCTTGAAGGTTTGGGGAACAAAACAAGAGCTATGGAGAAAGAAACAGTCACACACTGCTTACATTTACTGTGACATTTGTTCCACGCTTGTAAAATAAATGTCACAGCAAATGTGAGGAGCAGTGTGTGACTTTATTTTTCTATAGCTTATCACTGCCAATTGTCTGCACCTCTTTGGGTGGGTGGGTGTTCTGTTTTAAGAACAAAACAGCAACATGAGCACTGAGCACACAGTAGCAAGTTAATTACATATCAAGTACATTGATGAAAATTGAATTTAATAAAATAACCTTACTCTCCAATAACAACCCTTTCCACATATAGGCCTATGTGAAGTATCTCAGAATGAGAGTGCTGTTATCTGTTTTAAATCCTTGATCAATCTTTTGATCAAGGAGTTTATGCCGCCATGGGGCCTGAATACCGGTCTTGTACCTGGATTTGGATTCAAATGCACACCGAATATGATCATGTAAGGCTTGGCCAGTGATCCTAGATCAGTGCTCTTATTCTGAGAGGCTTTTTTATTTTTATTTTTTTTAATATGAAGCCTTGCCATAACATTCCCTTTAGTCAGTATTTGGACTGTAACATGTCAATAGGTTTCCCAAAAGCATCTTAGCAAAGACTGTCTTTGACTCTTTACCTTGTAGAACACATCCACCAGATTTTTAACATTTATACATTTATATAAGACTCAGTTCACCACACACTTTCCACTTCAAAAAGGACAAAGAGTTGAAAAACTGGCCATGGTGGACATGTACTTTTACAATAGATCAAACATGGCCAAAGTTGCACTAGGAGTTGATTTCTGAGATAAAACATTGTCCTTCCAGTAGCTTTTGAGTAATAATAGCTCATTAGGCTATACTCTAACTTATGTGATGAAAAATGTGTAATATTATTACAATACATCGATTTGTTCAGTTGATGCAACTGACTGAACATGCAACGGTTGTGCCCACATCTTGCTTCTTTCCGACACCTCTTCTTTTTCTTTGCCAAGTTGTGGAATGCCTCTGTGGGAAAGAGCCGCTGCTAAAATGGTTTTGGGAAGCTCGGCTCTGGACGCTGGCAGACGGCAGTATGAGCTGGAATACTGTGTGCATGTAAGCACACTGACTGTTAGAAGGTACTCCAGTTCATTCCATCCAACTACCATCTACACATTATATTATCTCCCTCCCTCCCACTCCCACAAAACAACCCCTTGACATTCTGGGGTTATGCAGGGTTTCATCTTTTCTCTTCATCCATCCATCAATCCATGCAGCTCTCCCTCCATCATGCTTTCTCTGTCCACCAGGGGGGAGAAGCGAGCTGTTTAAAACTTTACATGTACACTTGCGCGTCTCTCTCTCTCACTCACTCACTCACACACACACACACACACACACACACACACTACAGTGCAGCAGAAAACATCAACAATTTTCACAGTATAAAAATATTTCACTAATCCACCGAGAGGTCCACCGTTTCACATTAGGCCTATATTGGTCAGTCTCTCACAATGACGAAGCGTCATCCACGTAGAACTGTAGTCCAGACCTCCTCAGTTATGTCCAAGACAAACGAAGACTGGGACCAGGCGAGTCTCAGTCAAGACTAAGACCAAAGAGGGTCAAGACTGAGACTGAAAAAAGTCAAATCTTACATGAGACGATACCAAAATAGTGGGCAAACCATTCAGGATTGTTACAAAAATGATACTTGGCAGTGTTGACATATTTAATATTATTTGCGTAGGTCCTGTGTGAGGGTACAAGACCATGACTTGAAAAATTGCCATCATAAGACTAGTCCAGCCAGTATCAAGACCAAGAACCAGCCTGATGTACTACTGCATACATGTATGGTATATCCATGTACAGTGGCAGAGATAGGCATCTGACCTCCACATGCAGAACTTAATAAGCCATAGAAAGCACAACTGCGGGCAATAATTATATTCCATGTGTGAGTTCTTGTCCACAGCATCTCCCTGGAGACATGGTGACTCACCTTTCCTCCTTTTGTCAGCGTTTGTTTCATGGCCAATGCTAGCTCAAGCTTGTCTGGTCCCAACCAAAACTTTCCCTGAATAGCTTCTGAGAAGCCTCACTGATGTAACCACAAAAATGGGATTAAGAAATGAGGAGGTGGATTTATTCTTGTTGGGCCAGTCCGTTTGAGTAAAGCAGTCGGGATTCAACTGCCAGCTAAGTAAATTCAAATGATTAACTAAACATACTTCTTCAACTTAGAGTGGAATTTAGTCGACTCCACAAGAGACCAATACCTTAGAGTCAGGTTATAGACCTGCTGGCCATTAGCCACACTGCTAACACATGACCAGGAAGGAACTGCCACTGAATAACACCAAAAATCACCACCATGGTCACATGACTTGCACAGGTGTGTAGCCATTAACTGGCCACAGCCCTCACTGGAACAAGGCATTCACCATCCTCTTAGAGGAAAACAGCAACACACTAATCAGAAGGGTGTGTGTGTCTGTCAAGGGCAACAACCTCCTGCAAAAGGCAATGACAACATCCTGCCAACGGCAATGGGAATTTCCCATCAAGTCTCTGACTCTTCTCAAGCGCTGGTGCCATCGTCCCCAGCTACCCGGCTGTCACTCGCCGTGGTCCCATGGGTGATGAGGGTAGCCGGGGCCTCAGACAAGTCTTGCTGGCTGCCATGCCCCGATTGGCTGTCCATCTGATGGAGGCTACTGTGAGTGGACAGCGGGTGGTCGAGACATGGCATGCTGCCATGGAAACTGCGCACCTCAGCACCTTTGTAAGCCACAGTATCACACCTGGGAGGGGAGGAGGAAGACAGGAGGCGAGAGGAGAGAGCAGAGGGAAGAATGGATATTAGTTCTCTCCAAAACCCTCACCTACATCTAGTTCAAACCTTTTCACAGATGTACAGCCAGATGGACAGACAGATAGATCGGACGGCGTGGATTATCCTGCTGTACCTGTCGTCACGAGAGCGGCGCAGGCTGCCGTGGTAGCTGGCCTTGCTGTGGACACTGCTGGCCTTGCTCCTGGTGGAGGCGGGGTGGCCGTGGTGCGGCCTGACCGGCTCATCGGGGTCGTCCAGGATAGCCAGGTGGGTGGAGGAGGCGTGGGTGGAGGTGCCCTGCAGGAGGAGACAGAGGGTGAGATGGACGTAATAAGAACGGTCGACATTAAAGAGCACCTGGGTGGATGTACTTTTTATTTTTGTGTTTTGTTTTTTACTAGAGTGGGGTTCAGGTTATCACATACAGTCATATCATATATATCACAGTACATAGGAAGTCTGTGCTTAGACCATAATCAACGTTGTTGATAATTGTTGATCAAACTGTACCGTTCCAATGCTCAAAGTATGATACATTTCCTAATAACTGCTAATGAACAGTGTGATATAACATAATCAGAGTTGATATTAGGAGGTAGTCAGATCATCTGATGGGGTCAGTGAATGTCAGTTGTCAGAACTACAACTACAACAACCTTGATTCCACAAGGGGGTTCAGATTAGTGACTTTCTGCTGTACTTCTATCAGTACTACTATTTCCTCTACTATCCCAACTATACCTTCACTTTACTAGTTGCAATAGCAACAGCCTTGATTACCGAAGGGGTTCAGATGAGTGAGGTTCTATTATAGTTTCACCACTACGACAATTACTACTACTACTGCCGCTACTGATACTACTGATACTTGTACTGCTGCTGCTATTATTACTACCATTACCCATACCGCTACTATTACTACTGTACGTTATACATGTTTGCGGTCCTACCTGGGTGGATGTCCCTCTGGACTTCCTAATGATGGGGGTGTGCGGGTCTCGCAGCAGGGACTGGGCAAAGTCTGGCTGCTCCTGCAGCACCTGGCGAGACTCATTCACCCCACTACTGCAGGGGGAAGAGGGTGGGGGAGGGCAGGAGGGATAGGTTCAGGGAGGGGAGACAAGGGGAGGGCGCAGGGGAGAGGGGCGACACGGGGGGAACGGCCGGTGTGTCGAGGAAGGGCAGATAGAGGGTAGGGGTACAAGGGGAAGGCGGAGGGGAGTGGGGAGACACGAGGGGTGCGGCAGGCACAGAAGGGGAGGAGAGCAGGGGAGTGGGGTCGGAGAGAGAGAGAGAGAGGGAGGAGACGGGGAAAGCAGGGAGAGACAGGGAGAGGCGCAGCGTGGACGGTTGGAAGAGATGAGGGAGGGAGGAACGCAAGGAGGAGCGCAAAGAGAGAGGGAAGGTGGACAGGTGAGGGAGACGCAGAGCAGGGGAGAGGAGGAACAGAGGAACAGAGGGAGAGGAGAAAGAGGAGGAGAGGGTTAATGTTCTGTTATTGAGGGTGGGAGGACACAGGTGCAGAAGATAACCTTGTGTCACCATGGAGACAAATACTGTGCGTGTGCACGTCTGTGTAAGCACTGATGTTAGTTTACTGTGGACCCTGATGCTAAATATACTACTTGAACATCTGTCTGAAGCAATGAATTCACATGCAAAAACTGCAATATAAAAAAATAAGTGACACAGAAATGTCGACGCGCATTTGTGTACAAACACATGTACTCACACACGTGATTTATTTATATCCTCAAAAAAGAAAACATGACAAACACAGTACAGATGCAAAGAGGTACTACCAGTTATGTGCTTATTTGACTGGTTGACAATACACTATATAGAACACAGGCATATGCATCAAAGGTTGGTGGATAAATAAATAAACTTGAACTTGATAGCGGCAAAATCACCTCTGTCCATTATTATGAATTAGAATGGATATTATTTGTTTTTACTGTGATGTGTATATACAATTTCTCCTTGGGGATAATTTAAGTTTCATCTTATCTTATAGGTAATATATCCTTAGGCATGAAAGGTACCCTTTTGAGTTACCGTTAAGTTAAGTGGCACTTGGAAGGATAGTCAAGTACTATGCTTTCACCTTATGTCCTTGCAAAATCACGGAAGATAAGGCAACGACAGGACTAAAAGAGATTCAAAAACAAACAAACAAAAAAATATCCAATCTCTGCTTACTCTTTTCGTCTGCGCCCATGCAGGAAGCTGGCCCATTCAAAACAGGTCTTCTTGCTTCCCACCCAGAAGACAGAGGGAATCCCCACCACCAACATCATCACGTATTTAATCAGGAACAAAACCAGGGCTGGACGGCTGGTCTGGTCAACCTAGGGAACACAGAAATATGAAACATTAATATCACAATCACAACATCATGAGGCGGGGCAAATACAGGCTGTGACTGAAGAATCTACCTGACATGACTGAAAAATAGAATAGAATAGAATAGAATAGAATAGAATAGAATAGAATAGAATAGAAGCTTGTATTGTCCATTGATGGAAATTTGCTTTGAGTAGACTAGTGTAGAAGGAAACATGTTGCAATGCACACAGGCTACACATTCACTCAACAACACATGGAGAAATATAAAAAGCCACTTTAAAAAGCCACTTTAAAAATATCAAAAATATCAAGGGGCCTAAGAATGTCCTACACTGTTAGAGACCGGTCTGTTCAGTCTTCCAGTCATTTTGAGAGGGGGGTAACCCTGGGAACCCCAGCTGGTTTAGCAGCTGAATCACAGTTGGGATGCAACTGCTCTTGCCTCAGTTGGTCTTGAACTTCGGTGCAGCGTCTCTCCAGCCAGAGGGCAGGAGTTGAAAGCAGTTGTGGGTGGGATCTCCCAGTTGGTTGAAATTTAAGGAATAGTTCACCCCAAAATGAAAATTCAAGCAGTATCTACTCACTCTCATGTCATTTGAAACTCTATTATTGAAACTCACAGTGAGTTAGCCCCTGTGGATCAATCTCAGCCTTCTCCCAAGCTATTGAAGTAAACAGGGCCATCTTTTTACAGCTCCAAAACAAGCATAACAATCCAACAGTCCATCAAATTTCTCCAAACAGCTCGTGCAGCATAATTGTGTATGTGTGTAAGTGTTTTGAAGCCAAGCAATTACACTGTGGGTCCAAAAGTCCATTATTTACCTCATTATCGGCATTATCTGTTATCTTGTCAGTAAGGAAAATATAGGAGATGTAAATATTGGACTTTTGAACCCACAGTGTAATCATTGCTGTTTGGTGAGATTTGATGGACATTTTACGCTTCTTTTTCTTTTCAGTGCAGTTTTGACTGACACAATGGTGGGGTGAACTATTCTTTTAAGTCTTTATTAAGTGTTTAATGTTTACTTGCTATCAAGTTTTAGTTACATTGGTAGTCAATTCAGTTGAGCAAAGTCTGGTTGCAGTGTTCAATGGATGGCAGTTTATTTGGAATAAGAGTAAATTAGTCAGTCACAGGTTTATAGACATCTAATATTGGTGAGAAGAGTGTAGGGTTCAACTCCTCACTCTTGTGGTTACAAAGACTAAGGGTCCATACGCAATAATGGTTGAAGGCCTAGCTGTGGTGGGTCCCACCATGAAAAAAAAAACCTGGTATGTTTTAATCAGCCTTGGTCCGTCTTGTCTGCGGTGAGATTAAATATCTCAGACTGGGGTCCCAAGATGAAAACAAGAACCCCTGTGCCTACAGTAAAGGACCACAAAACACACACAATGCCCACAGAATTTACAATTATCCAAAAATATGTGCAGTTGTACACTCTTACACACACACACACACACACACACACACACACACACACACCCCTCTAGGGGAAAGATCAAATAACACACAGCAATATTGAAATTCCAGAGCTACAATAGGACAGAAAGGGGGTCTCTTTTCATGAGGACACACACACACTTACACACAGCTACACACGCGCACAAACAAACACATATGCACACATGTAACATAAGCACTTGCACCTGCCTCCACCCTATGTCTCATATAGTTACAGTCAGTCATAAAATAGCTTACACTTTTCTATCATAAAAACAACTGTTACCGCACTCGACCTAGAATAGTCACAAAACATGGAGACACACACACACACACACACATTTGTTTGACTTTGCCTGAAGTTGATCCACTGACTCACATTCATCCCCTAATCCTAACCCAGAACTATCCCTTTTTGAAGTAGATGAAAAGACAGTTTTCACATCTTGTGCTTTACATGTGAAATTGCCGAGAAGCTTTCATCGCCTTTTAATATGTCTGCAGCCTGTGTGAATGGATTTGTGTGTGTGTGTGTGTGTGTGTACATGTCAGAGAGTGCTGGAGTGTGTTTGTGTCTGCATTGTGCGAATTTACTTGGTTATTAATTTAGCGCCTGACTGTATAAGACGCCGCACTCCCACCAGCCCCCAACCTCTCTTCATAACCGCTACAAAGACCTCATAGAATACAGGCAGCAGAGCATGACTGAACAAGCCCAGAGAGAGAGAGAGAGAGAGAGAGAGAGAGAGAGAGAGAGAGAGGGGGAGAGAGAGAGAGAGGGAGGGAGAGAGGGAGAGAGAGAGAGAAGAGGATGGAGGAGGAAGGGGGAGAGCGACTGAAAGAGAGGAGACGGAAAGTATTATGTGAGAACCAGTGGAGAGGGAGTGGAAGAGGGAAAGAGAAAAGGAGACAGGATAAGAGAGAGAGAGAGAGTGACACACAGAGATGAAGTAACTGCTTTTGTACGGAGTTGGATTTGAGAGCGGTATTAGCTGAGGTAATGATGCATACTGCTCTCTGCTCCCTCTCCTCCACAACTACTTGCACTCAACCACATACATGCATAACTGCCAGCTCGATCTCTGTCTCACTCACTCAAACAAGCACACACACTCGGATCGTCTCTCTCACTAATAAAAAGTCCCAAAAAGGGAAGGGGACAGCAGCTCCCAAGAACAGACTGTCACAACCAGTTGATAAAGGCACCATGCTGAAATGTGCTGAGTTATTTTAAATCAATAAAAATAGCACTACTCATTAAAAAACTGGTGTCTAGTACTTCTGTCCCTGTCCTTATTTTGAAGTTCTTTTTATATGGAATTCCTTCACTGGAGAAGCACCTAATTCCCTCATTGGTGGCGCCAGCATGTTTACTAGTCTCACATACAGAGACACACACATCCACACACTCTCAGAAATGTGTGTAGTCTCTCTCTCTCTCTCTCTCAGAAATGTGTCCAGTCTCTCTCTCACAGAAAGACACACACACACACCCACTCCTTTTCTCTTTCAGACACACAAACAATCCAGACGATTTAATGAAGAGAGAAAAGCACCATATCCTCCACAGACGGCCAGTATGACTTCACACCAACTAGCTTTGGCAGTGGAACAATACAAATTGTGTATGTGAGTAAGACAGAGACAGAGAGATAGTGTGTGTGTGTGTGTGTGTGTGTGTGTGTGTGTGTGTGTGTGTGCATTTGTTTACAACATCCATCAGAGAAGACAAATTAGGCAGATGCTGAGAGGCCATCTGTGATGAGCTGCACAACAGGGAAATATAGTTTATGATGTTTGGGAAATTTGGAACACACATGAATCATCTACGTATGCACACTGAAGTTAGAATTGATCACAAACTCTTAATGCAGAAAATTATGAGCATGAGCCTGCTCATCAATTTTGTAAATACAGCAACTGGGTTGCAAAAAAGATTCAGCTAATAGTCACACACACACACAAGCTTTTACGGGCTGGGGATGTGGTTATATCTCCAATTTCTGTGGACCCAGGTTGTGTCCCATACTATGCCACAGGGGCACTTGTATAGGTAGCATCTGTTCACCATCAGCAAGGGAGCCCCAAATCTAAACCTCATTCCCCTAACCCTAACCTCAGTCCTCTGCAAGCCTTCCTCTATCCTAACCCTCACATCTCCATGCCCAACCTTAACCTACACTGAGCATAAGAGGTGTATTTTCTTTTGTGAGGATTGTTAAAACTGTGTGAAATGTTTTACTATAACTAGTGATGATGTTCTCACTCTCTCTCACACACACACTCTCTCTCTTGTCTTTACCTTGTATGGGCAGGGAATGTGATAGTGCCTGCAGTTCTCCTCCACCCAGGTCGTCTCCCATACACCCCGGTAGGTATGCTCGTACAGGTAGCACCCAATCACAGTCAGCAAGGGCACCAGGTAGAGCACCGAGAACACACCGATCCGGATCATGAACTTGACTAGTTTGGTCTGGTTCTCCTTCTCCAGGGGGATCTCCATGCGCACCCGGTTCAGAGCCACGATGCCCACTAACAGGAGAGAGACACCCACCTGAAGAGGGAGAGGGGGAGACAGAGGAGGAGAGAGGATGACAGATTAAAAACTACCAGTTATTTGAATTTTGCTTACAGAGCTGGATCACTGATTGACAGGCAGACAGAGAGCCCACTTGACTGTCAGCCAGCCATTTACTCATCTGTCCATCCATTGATCCAGCCAACAATCCACACACTCATCAGTTCATCCACCCACCCAACCATTGATCCACCCACCCATTAATCCATCCTTCCATCGGACCACCCACTCATCTACCCAGTCATTCTCTCATCTACCCATGGACCCACCCACTCATCCATCTTGTGACTGTACTCACCGCCACGTTGAGGCAGAGCGGAGCCAGAACAAACCACCTCAGGGCGTCGATGTCATACAGCCCTATGAAACACACTCCACTGATCCCATCTCCTTCAATTTTGTTCAGGGCCAACAGAGTGACAGTCAGGGCCCCCGGGAGCCCCCAGGCGCAGGCATGGAAGAGGAGGGCTTTCTTCTCAATGGCCTCGCTGCCCCATTTAGGTACAGCAGCCAGGAACCAAGTGATTGTCAGTATGACCCACCACACACTGCCGGCCATGGTGAAGAAATACAGGACCATGAAGAACAGCGTACAAGCCTGGCAGACAATGGGAGTGAAAGAGAAGTAATAACCTTGGATTTATCAATCACGTGGGAGAAGTAGTCCATCTGTTGGCTCACTAATGGCTTTGTTTACGTCGAGATTTATAGGATTGAAGATTATTTTCACAAGTTTATTGTCTGAGCTTTTCATACAAGGGTTGACAGTATGTGACAGCTAAAAAGGAGTGCATACATGCATTTTGAAGGTGTAAAAGGTTTGTTTACATCTGTAATAAATGTAAATATGGAGTGAAACAGACATGTATTGTCACAGATTAAGAATGCTTCTTTTCCATCTATGTCAAACTCTTCAAGATCATGTGAAAATATAACAAAAATTTTGATGATTAAATTCATTCCAGATCAAATCTTGAAACTTTTTAATTTCTGTGTGGTCTATAAGTGGTCTATAAATGGACTCCCAGTTCATCATAAACCAGACAGGCTTCTTAAAAACCTTCACATCCTTTAAGGTGTGTAACGTTAGTGCTATCATAGATGGAAATGAACTAAAGCCCTCACCTTGTTGTGAGAACCTTGTGTTATGGTCGAAGCCCGGAAATGGGCGGAGCTGACTGCGTTACACGCTACCCTGTCCTCCAATAGGAACCCCAGGAAGAACACCAGCGACACCATGACGTAACACACAGCATAGAAGATGATTGGCCGCTCAGGGTATCGGAACCTAGTGAGAATGAAAAATACAAAAAATGGCAAAAATTAGAAAATGTATCTTCATTTTCAATTTTGAGCATTTTCTACTTTGTTTTTCTTTAGTGTTATGGTAATATTGCCTATTATTATTTACTTTAGCTTTATTTTTGAACAAATTCTAGTATAAATTCTAGTTCTCAATAAGCTGATATGGATGCAAAATAAAACCTCTGAGTTATCAGACAAAGACAACATTCATTCATTCAAACCTGGTAACATCAATAAGGAACGTCAGGAAGGTGAAGAGCGTGGCGGACAGGCAGACGATGGAGACGACTCCGATGAAGTAGCGGGCGAAGGTCAGCTCCTGGCGGCTGAAGAACATGGAGGGGCACGGGGCAGAGCAGTCCCTCCTGCCCATGAACGTGTAGCCCAGCTCAGGGTCGACCTTCAGCTCCCTGGGGCACCAGAAGCCGTAGTCCCTCTGCACAGTCAGGGACGACTGGTCAGTGGGGTCAGAGGCCGTTAGCAGGTCTTCCGGACGAGGATAGGCCTCGTCGCAATCTGGGAACCTGGGAGAGACGATAACTAAGTCAGATCATGTCTATAAATGGCATTTAATCTGCTTGCACAATGTTAATGAGAACATTCAGGGTCAGGCCTGCAGAAGAGAGGGATGAGAAGGAGAGTAAAAGAATGAAAGATAGCTGAACAGACATCAAAAAGAAGGGGGAGGATAGAGATGAGTTAGGAGGCGAAGAAAGGATTGGTTTGACATGTGGAGTTGGCATGAGTCCAAGACAGGCAGCCAGGATAGGAGCAGAGCAGTTTTGGGGTTTATGCAAAACACATGCTACGAGTTCAGGCCTGGACGAATAAATATTCAAAATACATACATATATAAAAACATACTCGTGGAATGCTTGAACTGTTGCTTCTATTATCTCAGACACTTCAACAGCCTCAAAAGTGGAGACATCACTTGCATGATTTTTTTTCATTCAACATGCAATAACCTATTGTGCGTGCACACACACACACACACACACACACACACACACCTGCTGCAATCCATCTCATCTGGCCAGGAAACCCCAAATATCTCCATCAGTTTATGGCAGTCGTCCTTGGCACGCTGGCAGACGGCACGGCACGGCATGGACACCCGGCCGTACTCGGTGCACACCGGGGCGTACAGGGCGCACAGGAACATCCTCAGCTCAGCACTGCACACCAGGTTTACCATGGGATGGAATGGCTGCACAGGGGGGAGGAGGGGGGAGAGAGAGAGAGGAGAGTTATTAATTTATGTTAAACTTTGCCAATAAACCTCTCTGTATTGAACTGAGAGTGAGAAAGACAGGAAATGAGTGAGAGAAGAAGGAAGAAGCAAGGAGATAAGAGGGGAGGGAAGGGAAGGGAATGGAGATGGAGAGAGAGAGAGAGAAACAGGAGAAGAAGGGGAGTAAGCGGGGAGAAAGAGGGGAAGAGAGGAAGGGAAGGGACGGGGAGAAATGGAGGGAAAGTGTGTGGAGAGGAGCGTATTTTTGGAATGCAATATAGTGTATGATACACATACAATGGTCTTAACGGTCTTTTGCAAACATCCACACACACCTTTAATTTCCCATGCTATATTTTAATGTTAGCGGAACCTGCTTGACAAGGTCATTATTAATGCTGTCATGCACCAGGGAAAGAATGTGCATGATGATGTACATGCCCACACACTCACTCAAACACACACTCAACACCAAGTTAACTGCCATCAGTGGCACATAAGCAGAGGCTCATATTTAACCTGAAATAGCCATCAAAGAAAAGAGAGAGAGAGAGAGAGAGAGAGAGAGAGAGAGAGAGAGAGAGAGAGAGAGAGAGAGAGTACACTAAACTCCTCTGCTGCGACTTCTACTCCTCAGTATCCCATCAATATTTAGAAGCTTATGAAATATGTATAGCACCAATCACATTACCCAAAGATCCCTTTGAAGTAGGATACCGCAAAGATAGACCTCTAAAGGTTGAGCCAGAGCCATGTGTCAACATGCTGGACAAACAAACAGCAGCCGGCACCACACACACACCGAAGATTAAATTATATATTCCGCTCTCTGTAGTGGCAGTGTAAAGGTTAGAGAATCAGGCTTGTGACCTAACGGCTGCCGGCTCAAATCCCCAGAACGGTTGGGAAAATGTGGGCGATGGAATTGGATAAGTGGTACTCCCCCCTCCCTGAACAACTACTGCGATATCTTTGGTGATAAGCGGTCTTTGGTGTGATGTTTCTTCAATGCACTTTCCAGAGACCACTTGTCAATCAAACAGTGTGGCCAGCACTGTGATGTCTTTTTGAGTTTCTGTAGGTACCAGTCTATTCTTTGTCTGTTTAGCTCTGGTGGCTATCGCTGCTCATGCTAACTACCCAGGTCTTCTTCTATTTATTCCAAACAAAGCACTGTTGCTGCTGCGACTTCCTGTGCACCACAGGATTTTTCCCAGAAAAGACCTACCTGACAGCGGGTGTTTAAAACAGAAAATGGAAAAGCAACAGGGTATAGGTTGAATCACTGTTGTGCTACATCAATTGACAATAGAGAATAGCAAGACATTTATTTATATGAAAATGTTGCAGATCATTACTTAAAACCCCAAGTGCTGCAGTGGCTCAGTGTCCATCAATAGAAAACTAGTTCTGTGCAGCTCACAGGTGTAAATATGACTGTAAAGCAAGGTGTTGCTAAAAATGCCTATGTGTGCTCAGTCAACCTTACCTGAGTAAAAAATTGACTTAAAAATGCACTTTAGTGGATTGCACGTGGCATTGCCTTTTAATGTCTGTGTTTAGTTGTGCAGAGTGCATGTGTAAGTGACCAATCAGATCATTTTGATAGCTACTGGTGACCACGTTCATTCATGTCTTTGCATTGTCTACAACAGTGGTTCTCAAATTTTTTAACCAAGTACCACCTCTGATCAAAGCAAAATGTCCAAGTACCACCTCACCTACAAGCCAACATCTCAAAGCACAAATATGACAAGTAGTATGAGCGCATAAGTACGGAGCCCGGGAGTGGCCATTTGGAGAGAAAAAAAGTTATATCAAGTCCACAATTTAACGTGCGCACGTTTTACTTCATTTGTGCGCACAAGATACAATTCGTTCCCTCAATTTCATTAAACTGTGTATTTTAGGAAAAAATGCAACTTAAAAGATACCTTTTAGGTATTGCAGATATGCCTAGTAAGGATTTGGTATGTTAATATCCATTGTCTGTTTACACTGAATAGGCATAACCCCCAAATATTGCAACATATTTCGCCACTTAACCTTCAGGCCATGTAAACACAATCAGGTGGCTGCAACACACCCAGGACAGCGGCACATTTAAACATAATCACCAATATGTGCACTGACTCTTTATAAGCTCGTGAAGAGCACAAGTATTATATATCGAGAGCACCATATCACTATTTCGAGGGCACGTTTTGGCAATTCGTGCACACGTAAAGAGGAAATTGAGGAAACGAATTGTATCTCGTGTGCACGAATAAACCAAAACGAGGACTCATTTTAACCAGATCGAGGGAACGAATTGTATCACGTGCGAACGAAAAAAGAAAGCTTGGAAAAGAGAGCTCGAATTGCATATCGTGCGCACATTACAGTAAATCGTGGCCACGACATAAATTATTTTTCTCCCGATGGCCACTCCCAGGCTCTGTACATAAGTCATTCGGGCAGGCAGAGCCAGTGCAAGTATGTGGGCTGCGCGGGCAGAAACCTTGGTCAATTTTATAAAAAATGTAAAATATGAAAAAATTTTAAGCCTTTTTAAAATTTGGATTATGCTGGTAAAGCACAAATTAAGAGTTCATAAACATTGTAATGGTTTCAGATGGTTTTTCCAAATTCTCAGTGTTCCATGTACTACTGGTGGTACACGTACCACAGTTTGAGAACCACTGGTCTACAAGACCAAGGAGCAATTATTTTTCTTGGGAGGGGCAATACCCATGAGTCCATGGTGTGCGGCCCTACACACACCTGTTTAAGATCATGTTTCATAGCGTTTATGTTGTATTAAATAGTGTAAAGTGAAGAGAGAAAAGAAAGATGGAAGAGACAGAGGATGACATAAAACCATAAATTGGACTTGCCACAGGCCGCCGAACCATCCAGACATCCATACACAAACCGCTGTCATGTCTAAAACTCAGAGGTCTTAACCAGACATCGGCTCGCTTGGGAAAAACTTTTTCGATCACCTTGTATCCATGTATCTAAGTCAAAGAAAAATCTCTAGAAATGGATCTGAGGCTGCTGTGATAGAGGAGGGTTCAGAGGAAGTACAATATCCAATCAGATTTTCAATGATCACATGAGGATTTCAATAACTCCATACACTGGACAAAATTGACTACTTTATAGACAGACCCACATATGACTGAAGCTTTCCACAAGATGGGTAGTAGTCAGAGCATGAAAAGAACTGCTGCATGCATAATGTGAGAATGACTGAGGACTCATACAGGCCTGTTGGGGAGAGAGATGAGAGATGAAGAGGGGGAGGGAGAGGAGGGGAGATGAGAGAGTGAGTGAGAGAAATGAAGAGGGGGAGATGCAAAGGGAGGAGAATGGGAGAAAGTGAGCAAGAGACAGCAAGCAAGTCAGACGGAGAGAGAGAGTTGTCCTTTTGAGTGGATTCTTACACTTCATTTGTTCCCTACAGGACACCGATGACAGAACTGTAGGTTGAAGCTCTCTCTCCTTCACTTTCTCTCTCTCCTTCACTTTCTCTCTCTACTTTGACATCCACTCTGGTTTTGGGGGTGTGCATGTCTAGGCCAATAACTGTGTGTTTAGACATGTGAGAGCATAAGGAGAGATGTTTTTTTGGCCAGCCTCAGGGCGTCTCCTAGCTTTCAGAGAGGCTTGGGTGCTAATGTTATTAGCAGGGTGGGTATCAGGGGGCTGTAGTGAGTCAATGACTGTGTCCGAATTCGATTCTACCCACTGAGCAATTTTACGTTGATTAGACGTTTAAAACATGTCTAAATGGCCCATAGCCATCTAGGCTAAATTAAGTTTAAATGGGGTTGAAAAGTGAAAGTTTATTAGATGTCTATACATAGACAAAATTATCCTAGGCTATATGAGAGCTACGCATAGACGCAATGTTGAAATTACTTCTTGTGCTCTGATAATTATCTTGTAGGCTAGTCTACAGGACTGGTGCATATTTTTGGTATTTACAGATGTTTATTCATTGTAATAATGTATTTACTGCTTGGTCTAAAATAGGTCTATACATAGCCGTAATGATCCTGGGCGATGAGAGCTAAAGCATAGACGCGACATTGAAATCACATCTTTTGCTCAGTGGGTAGTTCCCCAGGTACCAAGTGACTCTCTAGTCAACAACCTCCAGGAGCAAGGGGGGCTTTTTGAATGCATTCACAAACCCTTTACAAGGAAAAGAATTAAGGAAAATAATAATGTTACAGATTTTTTATTTTTTTAGCTGGTTATAAAACATGATGGTAGACTGCCTAAGAGTTTAATAGCAAGTCAAACAGTAGCAGAAGTGAACATTCAGAAGTACAAGGGACAACAAAGAGCTAAAGAAATCATGGGTTTGTAGTGTAAGTCAGCAGAAACTTAAAGCATAATCCTGGTTGACATCTCTATAAAGAAATAAAAAAAAATATGAAAAGAAGCCTATTGTCCAGGCTAAGGAGGCTATATTGTATAATCAAAGCATACTGTTCAAGGTAACATCCTGAATTGTTTTGTTTTTTTTACTTGTGGGTTGCCACTCAAAGTGAGTTGCAGCCCTGTTTCTGGGTTTCTAGCTGATAAGAATGCTAGTATGTTTTAATGAACATGGGAAACCCAGGAGAGCAGTTGGGATACCGGATTGAAAAAGGTTTAAGAACCTGAGTCTTGATTGAACAAGTTACATCACTAAAGTAGGTAAATTGTTCAGGTTCACACCCAACGATGAAAGTGGTAACAACTTGCTGCACACCGCAATCATGCATTTTAATGATGTGCTTATAGTAACACATGTTGTGTGCTATTAACACTATGTGCATTGTGCTAAAAAGTCAAACATGTTTTCCCAAACTATACTCATTGATGTGTGGCACATATCTATTCAGCTATTCAACAGTGTATATAATTTGTCTGCACTAAGTGAGCCAAGCTGAGTGACACATTTTGAGGCAGCTTTTTCACATGAGGTAACAGAGAAATGAGAGAACCGTAGCGTGACGACGATGAATGGAGACAAGAGCAGTGAAATAAAACACTTAGCTTGACTGCCCACCACACTGCACTGTGTGTGAGGTATGCATGAAACAAAAAACACTGCACTTAGCTTGATCGCCCACTACACAAGCTGTGTGTCTATGTACTGTATGTGTGCATGTGTGCAAATGCCCATTCATCAGTGAATGTGTGCGTGTGTGTGTGTGTGTGTGTGTGGAATCTGGCCTTCTGAGTGTGTTTTGATCGTTCTCAATTGGTGAGTTCTAGATCTTCACATTGTAGAAATGTCCCACCAGTAAATGGGTGCAGCGGTGCATGAGCTCTCTGACATAGTTTTGAGTCTTGCACACAAACACACATAAGCGCATGCACACGAGCGCGTGCGCACACACACACACACACACACACACACACACACACACACACACACACACACACACACACACACACACACACACACACAATTCAACCATGTTCATTCTTACAGTCACATATGTTCAATAATTCACATTTTTCATCCTGCTTTTTTTATGTGTGTACATGCAAGCTTGACTGCATAAGAGAAGAGAGCGAGAAACCACATGAGCTTTGGTTGTGGGCCAAATCTCTCAGCTGAGTAAGCAGGCAATGTAAACATTAAGTACAATATATGTAGGCTGAATGGCGAATGAATGAGAAAGCACTTAAAGCAGGATGTACCACTGTATAATAACCTAACCCTTCCATGAAATAGGCATAATGGGCCTCACAGCCGAGAGGAGCTGCCAACCTGCCATAATAATTTAATTAATATTTATTCCAGTGGAAAATCTTAGTGCCATATGTTCTAAATGATCTTACACAGGTCGTTCCATCACACCAAGAATATTGTAAATCTACTGCATTTGGCTACTTTATAAAATGACCCAATCTCTGTCTTTCTCTCTGTCCAGCTCTCTGGTATTTCTACTTCATCGGTTTAGAGTGAAGAAGGATATGAAATACTGCAATGAGATCCAATTAAGCTGTGTCCTCTATTTGAACTACAACACTGCAAATACATAATAATACATGGTACAGCTCTTAGCCACTGAGCACTAGTTTTTGTTGTAATATGCAGTGAAGAAAGAGAGAAAAATGGTAAACGTGGCTCCAACAGCATCACATCACCTAGTATTCCAACCCATGTGATCATAGTTATGTCACGTTGGTCCTGTATACTGTGCACACAGACTAAGCTACCAGGACACAGATGGGGAAAGTGCATGAATAACACCTTCCCCTCCCTCAGCAAGACACTTACTGTAGCCTCTATCTCTGTTGCAGTGGAGCTGCTCAGTGGCCACCAGTAGCAGACTGTGTTTGTACTGGGCAGCTCCCAGGTGGGAGTGTGTGGAACTGTGTGAATATGAAACAAGGCGTTGCTTCAAAAGAGCAGTGTGCTCAGTCAATACTGGGATGCATACATTATATATATATATATATAATATATAGGAGGTGGAGTCACATACACACACTCTCCCTCCACAACACTACCCCATCTACAATACAGTCTGGGTGAGCTGCACTCACTCACAAGGATTATCGAACCGATTAACACCATATTTGGACATTCCGACAATTGGGATCAATAGGGATCATCTGAGACTGTGAGGGTTTTTTCTTTGTTTTCAGTGCATATTAATACATGTTGCATTAATGTGCATATTAATAACAATTGATTCAACCCCAACATATTGATTTGTTGGGGTTCCCACGATATTAAAGGTCCTGTTGTAAATGACGCATCAGAAGTCGGCAGGATAAGCATGAGCACAACTGAGAGACAAAAACATCTGTCAAATCCGTTGTCGTGTGTGATGCAAAGTGTTTTCAAAATCAGTCAGGATTTTAAGTCTTCCAGTGTGTCCCCAGCCTTAACACCAACCGATAGCAGGCATCCCTCTGTAGCGCCATCTCTCTCTCCATCTCACACACACACACATACTCTCCTAGTAGCGGCCTGAGGCCACACTTAACTGAGCGGTGGTTGCTTTCTGCATGAGTGTGTCCCACTGCCCAGCAGAAAGGACCTTTTCCGCGTGTCTCCTGATACCAGCTCCTACAGCGAGTATGTGTGTGTGACTCGTCTTCCGTTTTATGTGTCCCCATTCACCCCATTTCTCCTGGGCGCATTGGTGTGCATGCATGGGTGTGTGTGTGTGTGTGTGTGTGGTGTGTGTGCGCAACTAAAGGCATGTGTGCAGATATCTGTGTGCAATTATTCTGACAGTCAGGGTAATTGCCCCCCATCTCCCACTACAAAGAGAATATTGATATTAAGTGCCCTAACTGTGCCACCCAGCGAGAGAGGAGGGGGGTGGCAATCGCTTCTCCATAGAGGACAACTAGACTGAATTGTCTGGCACTTTGTAGTCAGTTGGTCACGGCAGAGCGGGGAAAGGAAAGTGGAAAAGCCTGGGAACCTGGCCTGAGGGCAAACACAGACTCCTCTTCTATTAAGAGATGGAAGGAGGAGGAAAAAGGAGTGAGGGATGGAGAGAGGGGGATAAGGAGAGCCAGAGGAAATGTAGTGCACCAGCTTCCTGCAATCCATCTTTCTCTCTTTCCCTCCTCCTCCCTCCCTGTGAAGTGGACTACATCCAGTTAATACCACAGGAGAAGATTTGCCTCTAATTACGATGGACAATAGTGGACAGTGGACTGGAAGACAGATTGGCCAGGGAGGGTGCCAGCTTGCTCTGAGGATGAGTATTGGAAACTAGCCAATATTAGCTAGAAATACTGTGATACTGCACAATGGGATGTTGCCTACAATATGTCCTTGAGGTTGTATATCATTTAAATAAATTACACATACTTGTATGTTATTTAGCACGTCATCGTCATCATGAAGCAGTGGAGAAAAAGAGAGGAAAGGCCCATGATGTGGCACACAAATTTTCTTCTTCCATTTAAAAATGAAAATATGAGAGATGCAGAGTTGGGTACAGGAGAATATAAGAGAAACAAGATTCAAGAATAAAAAAAGAGACAAAAAACCCCACCCCTAATTAGCCTATTTTGCATATACTGCAAGTAACTCAGCAGTGCTCAGCAGAAATGGTGAAAGAAACAAAAGTTGGAAGGATTAAAGTGATATCTGCAAGATTCTTGTTATTGATTGATTTTAGTGTGACATAAAAAACAGCCACATCTGCATTGCTCCTCAGTGTTTCTTCTCATCTTGTTTGTTTGAGTGTTTTTCATCTTTGGAAGATTGCAATGGCAATGTTCACTCTAGTTTTGGTTCACTTTCCTCTTTAGCACACTTGCCTTCCTCTGAGCGATTAATCCGTTTTCTGTTGATGAAGTCTGAGTTTCTGCAAGTAGCACCCTTTTATTTGTCTGTTCGGCCATGGTGGCTAATGCTGCTCATACTGCACAGCTCTTCTACTGTTTATTCCAAACATTATTCCTGTGTGGCAGAGGAGTTTTCCACGGGAAAGAGTTACCCGCACATAGGTGTTTAGAACAGCAACTGTAAATGCTTTCAAGAACTGGGTATAGGTCGAATCACTGTTGTATGGTATCAACCCCGATATGGAGTAGCAAATCAGACGTTTATTTATATGAAAACATTCTAGGCCTTACGGCTCAGGAGTTATTGGGCAAGATGTAAAGTTACTTGTAGGGTTTTCATCCCTACGGGGTTGAACCGCTAAAAATCAATATTCAACCATTTGTGTCAAACACTGAAAAAACCACACTGGCAGAGTAGCACACAGTTAGGCTGACGTGTGAGAGTGGGAGGAGAAAATGTTTTTGTGTCAGAGTGAGAGAGATAAAGAGGTGTGCATGTGTGCCAGTGTGTGAGTGAGGTGGATAGAGGTGTGTGTGTGTAATTTGGGTGGAGAATTGTGAGTGTACGGGATGAGAAGGGGAGAGAAGCAGGGTGGGATTTTTTGGCACGGTGGAAAATGAAAAAAGACCCTAACTGGTCCTCCTCTCGTTCAATAGAGGGATTAAGTTTCCCTCTTTCTCTTCTCTTCTCTTTAGTCCTTCTCTCCTGTGGAACCCAGGGGTTGGGGAGGGAGGGAGAGAGGGAAAGAAAGAAAGAAAGAAAGAAAGAAAGAAAAAGAAAAACAGAGGGGGTCAAAGGCATGTGATAATGGAAAGATTTTTCTCACAAATGGCAGTATAACATTTTATGATCACCAGTGTTACTTTGTCCAAAATTTTATTTCACAAGGCCAGATGCACCCCCAGTCACAAAAAGCAAGCAATCAGCTGTTCATGTTGCAGTTTGTCACAATATTTGGCAAAAGAGAAATGAACATCCCTCCGTGAAGCTCTCCCTCCCTCCCCGCCTCCCCCTCTCTCTCCAAGGTGACAACAGGGTGGGGCTCTATTTATCTGGCTTCAAACAAGAAAAGTTATACAAGTGGGTTTTTTGGAAGTGTGAAGTGTGAGTATGTGTGTGTGTGTGTGTGTGTGTGTGTGTGTGTGCATGCGCGCGCACACACACACACACACACGAATGTGGGTGTGTTTGTGGTGGGGGGTAAAGCTTACGCCGGTAGTAGAAAATCCAGTTAGCCAACTCTGCAGAAACTCTACACATTGTCTCAAGTGTAAAGGAGGAGGAAGGGAGGCAAAAAAGGAGAAAAACTGGAGAAAAGAGTGGCGGTTTCCCGGCGGATTAGGAAGTCAAATGGATTGGAGGGAGTGTTCAGAATGTGAGAACCTGAGACGCGCACACACAAAAACACACACACACACACACACACACACACTTCCTGAAGCCGTCACCAGCTTTGTGTTGTGGCAGAGTGGTAAGTTCAAGGTGACAGGCTGTTGGATCTGAGCCTACAAAGAAGCAGCTCCTGAACTGCTGGCTATTAGGGTTGCAAAGGGGTGGAAAATTTCCGGTAAATTTCCGGAAAGTTTCCGGTAAATTTCCATGGGAAGTTAAGCTGGGGAATTTTGGAAATATTCCAAATTGGAAACTTTCCATGGGAATTATGGGAATTTATGGGAATTTATGGGAATTAATGGGAATTTATGGGAATTAACTGGGAATTGAGGGTAATTTAATGGAAAGGTATCATATCCAAGCATAAATATTTGTTTTGTTATAAGCAGACATCCATCCAAAATAATACAATTAAAACAGATTTATTTGTAAGTAGAACTTTATCAAGTGTTAAATATTTTATTGAACAATCAATTCTTTCGTTGAAGAACAAAAACATGAATGTTGAGTTAAATATTACTCATCCCCCCGACCCAACCCATTCAAAAATTAACAAAACTGCACCCCCCCATCCAAAAATCCCAACAAAGTCCCATTCAAAATGTTAAATGAAAAGAGCCCCTCTCTCTCCAAAAAAGTCCCATTCAACATGCAAATAAAAAAGCATCTTCCCGTGGTCTCAATAGCCCTGCAGTAAGCAGTGTGCTATGTGTGCATGTGATTGAGGAATAGCATAGATATTCAACTGTACTTGCATGATATCTGGTTGTTTTAGTCAGGATTATGCTAAAATATATTTTCCCCAACTATATTTAAGTTCCCTATTAAGAGCATACCTTCAATTTAGTAAATTCCTGGTTTATTCCCGTTTATTCCCATAAATTCCCGTTAATTCCCATAAATTCCCATTAATTCCCATGGAAAGTTTCCAACTTTGAAAATTCCCGGAATTTTGCAACCCTACTGGCTATGTCTGCTTTTTATTTAAAAAAAAGAAGAAATCTTAGCCAGTGTTTAGCAAATGAACAAAGTGAAAATATCAAATGGATATAATATGTATTTAATCTAATTAATTAATAGGACTAAAATGTTGATCTATTAATGCACCGGCAGAGGGATTATACCATTTCTCTCTGCTCTCTTCTCTTCCTCTCTCCCTGGTATATGTGGAGAAATTTAGTCCAGAAAAATCACAAAGGGTTTCTGCTACTAAACCTTGCACAAGTCCATCTGGACACATATCAGTCTCAAGCCATCCATCTCTCTTTCACCGCATCCATCTCTCTCTCTCTCACACCCCATCTCTCTCTCTCACCCTCTCTTTCCCTCTCTCAGTGGGGTGAGAAGTCAGTCAGTCGGGCCCTGCAGCACAAACGCTGTCAGACCACATCAGCTCTACCTCCATCAGATAGCTATAATGTCCCGGCAACTCTCCCCCTCAACTAGCTATTACGCCTAAATCCTCCATTCCTCTCTCTATAACATTCCTCTCGCTATAACATCCCCCTGGCTTCTCTCTCTCTCTCTTTCATGCCGCTGAATCCCTCCGTCTCTCTGCACTCCACCTCCAACTAGATGCTGCATCCATCCTTGTTTCCATCCATCCTTTGAAACCAATTACATTGCCTCTCCCTCTCTCTCTCTCTCTTTCTCTCTCTCTCTCCAATAGACTAGTGCATCCTTTCAGTTCACAATCATCTGGCAATTACATGATCCCTCCATCTCCGTCTCTCTCTCTCTCTTTCCATTAGCCTGCCTATTTATTCTGTATTTTATCTCTCAAGTTGAAGCATCCCTCGGTTTTCTTACTGCTGCCTCTCTCTCCTCTCCAACACTCTTATTAGCTCAATTATATTGCCAGCTACATCTTCCAGTTTTTCTCTCTGTAACACACACACACACACACACACACACACACACACACACACACTCACACACACACTCTGGCTGTGTGCCTGCCTCCTTTCTCCTCTCCTCCTCTCACACGTTCCTGAGAGAGACAGGCGTTGGCCATGAATAGATGAATTGAACAAACCATGATGCTCTCCTCCCTAATCTTCCCTTCTTCCCTCTGAACCTCTGAAAAGAGAGGGAAGAAAGGGGCAGCCTTCTCTCACACCCTCTCTCTCTCTCTCCATCGCATTCATTCATTCGTTTGTTCGTTTATCCATGTCCATCCATCCTTCAGTGAGGAGGACCAGACAAAGCCGTTAATGGCATTCCCCTCCACGTTCACTTCCCCTCCTCCTGTCCTCCTATCTTCTTTCTCTCCCTTATTCATCTGTTCTTTTTCTTGTCTCCCATTTACTCCTGGCAATTACATCGACATGCACTTGTCCTCCTCCTCCACCACTTCCCCTTCTCCTTTCTTCCCCCTCACATCAGCGCTCATCCACTTCCCCCCTTCTCTCTTCCTCTCTCTTTTGTCCTTACATTTCTTGCTCCGCAAAAATCTTAGCAATAGCATCAACTCTTTCCCTCTCTCCTCTGCTCTCTTCCTCTTCTCCTTTACATTCCTCATTTCTTCTTTTCAATCATCCACTTCTTCTCTTTTCCTTTGCTTTCTCATATTCCTATATTATATCTCTTCTCAGAAATCAACAGGCATTGTGATTTTGTTCTCTCCCAGCTCCTTTCTCCTCTAACAGCAGTCATCCATTTCTCCTCCTCTTCTCTGTTGTCTCCATTTTTTTTACTTTTTGTCCTCTATCTGCCTATTTCTTTTCCATTTCTCTCTTTCCACCTTCAGGGCAATTCATATTCCAGAAGTATATTTCTTTTGTCTGAGGAAAAATAATAGCCACTTATATTTGGGCAGTTGAATATCTCATTTTTGTGGGGTGCATTTTTGTCACTTACGTGCCTTCCTCTAACAAACAAAACGGCCATCATTTACTGTGATTGACCACTTCAAACCTTTCATTATCAACTATGAAAGCCTGTCTATTCAGCAGCGTGGGAGGAGGGCCATTCTGTTCTGTTCTTCAACTGCACCCCTTTTCCCAGTGATTACATGTGACCGCCAAACTCACACATCTAGTAGATTTCTCACAAATTCATCTTACAAAGACAAATATTAGCAGTTGAGATCAAACTGTATTTTTTTATGACTTAGCTATGAAGTATGAATCTATTCATCCTCTCATTTTCCCTCTCTTCTTTTATTACCAGCCCTCTCCCTCCTCTTTCTCTCCTGTTTATTCCATCAAATGCACTCATCATCCAATTTCCCTCCCCTCCTCTGTCTCTATCTGTCTCCCTCCATTCCTTCCCTTCCCTCTCTGGCTATTTAACTACCATGGCAACAGGTGATGTGGAGGTTCTCATAGGACCTTTTTTCTCATTGAGGATAACAGGGCAACACACACACACACACACACACACACTCTCACACTCTTGCGTGTGAGTGCAGGGGGCTCCTTTTGTGGGGGAAACCATCCAAAAAGTAATCCAAACATGCAAACACGAGGAGCTACATAGAGAAAGTGTGAAAGTGAGAATAAAGGAAGAGGAGGAGAAAGGGTTAAATGAAATAATAGAGATGTAGATGGGGAGACAGAGTGTGACAACGGAGCTGAATCAGATAGCACCCACACACTTCCAAACACCATCCAAGCTGCCTTCGCACATCCATCTGCTGTCAAACTCTCAAACGCACTCTGTTGCTGCCGGATGAAAACCCATTATCTCCAGTTATTAAGGCATTAAGAGTTTGTATTTTGCAAATTGATGGCTCTGTACATTTGAAAATACAAAATGAGTTTTGAAAGAGTGTCATGTTTTTCCTGTGAACTTTCCAATGTATAAAGGACCACGTACAAATTGAACTTGTACAAAAAATGCCAACAATTGAGTTACGAGGTTTCCACATGACAGCAGTGACAGGCTTCTCAAAAACCTGACTTGGTCTGTAAATACAGAGATGTGGGAAAATAAATGTTGCTATCAAACCAGAAATTTCTGGATTGTTAGTAGCTAGAGATGCACTGATCGATCGGCTGGTGACCGGATATAGTCTAGGTATATCTTAAGAGATGCTGCAGTTCCTCACTACATTACATAGTGGGCTGGTTAGGGGGCTGTGGAGCTCAGACACCACCCACTCACTTCCACCAGCATCCTGCAGCCAGTACCCAGCACCCACACCCATCTGCTCTCACCAAATGTAAACGTTAACTGTCACCTCAAACACAGGACACTGCTGTAGGTTTTTTAATTTCTCTTCCTATTTGTCTCCTTTTTTGGCTTTATTAAATGCGCTAGTTCTTGGAAAAAATTGGCATGCACATTTGGACGAGTTTCATTTGCATGTGTGCCCATTTCTGTTCAGGTTCTTTGTGAGAGAAAATGGATATGGACAAGCAGGATGGATAATATGCAGAGATCCTGTGAACCTAATTTGGAATGAATGCACTGCCTGGGCATACAGTCAACTTTTTCAACCATTCCCTATTGGAAATGACTGAGACCGCTTGAAATGCATGTGATTGTTATATGAATTAATAAATGAATTTATTTGGGAGTTATTTTGGAGAGCAGCAAGTACATGACTTGAGAGTTGCATGTGGCTCAACAAGCATGCAATTAGTACCACCAGAGCTGTTAATGCTGATGCCGGTCTTGATCTACAGAGAGCTGGAAATGTTACAGCTGCCTTGTGTTGAGTAGCTTTGCGTGACAAGGGGATCAATGATTGTGTGAGTATGTGTGTGTTGGTGTGAGGGTTAAACATACACACACTGCCCGAATCACTCTCTCTCTTCAAAACACACACAATTCACAGCCTGGGTCATGGGTTCAGATTAAGACCATAAGACATGGATAACCTATATTTATGCTTTTTATCAGAGCTGGTTGGCTGTAGCTAAGCACCATTGGGCTCCCTGCCAACTGACTGGGTCGATCACAGTCCAGCAGAGTCCATGCTATACATTACACAGACGGAGAGAGAGATGCATGGAGGGATACAGAAAAGGATAGAGGCATAGATTGACAGACTAGGTAAGCCAAAGCACGCCACAGAATCCAGGTTATACATTATACAGACGTTTAGAGGGAGGGAGGGAGTGAGGGAGGGAGCGATGGATGGGCCGGATAAATATAAGGGTAGAGGAATAGATTGAAGGATGAACTGATATGATGTATAGAGCTCCACTTCTGTCTATACATCACATAGACTACATAGGGATGAAGAGAGAAAGGGAGGGAGAGGGATGGAGGGAGGGATAGGAAGAACAGGGGTGGGATAGGTGCATGGATGGATAGCTTTGATTTACCAAAGTGCACCACAGACACCAGACTATAATTTACACAAACACTATACGAAGGGATGAATGGAAGAAGAGAGAAATGGAAGGATAGAAGAAAGGGTGGAGGGTGGATGGATGGTGTGGAAATATTAGTGTCTTTTGCCATTATGTTTTATGCACTTTTGGCTTGATGCAGGTACATTAGAAACACGCTGGCAGTGTATCCAATCATATATCGTCCTAGCCCACTTCCAATGATATTATTAGGTTGGAGCTGTTCAAGCGCCATACACAACTGCTCAGTATTTTAAAAGGAAACTAATGGGAGCTTATACTCATACCCTGATACCAGTGGGCCACAACACAATATTTGTGCAGTTCAAAAACTTTACACTCTGCCTTCAAATCTCTCATTCCCTGGCATTCTCAGGCTGGATAAGCAGCAGTAGCAGCTATGCTGAAGGGAGCAGTCTGCCAAATAACAGCGCCAGGCAGTGCCTTTGTTCTCCGCATAAATAAATGATTGCTTCATTTGGGCTGGCGGCTTCAGTAGACTCCGTCAGTATGAGTAGGATAATCAACAGTTCAGTTGAAATAAACAGGAATTTTTTTTTAACTGAAAGAGGACCTGTCTGTCTCAGCCAAGTGAATAGGGTAATGGACCTCTTCAGAAGCACAGAGCCCCATGAACAGCATAAGACACACACACACACACACACACACACGATAGAAAACCAAGGAAACCAAAGCATCACATGCACAAAAACCACAATAAAATCAAATTCTCGCTCTCATTCATTCACACACACACACACACACACACACACACACACACACACACGATAGAAAACCAAGGAAACCAAAGCATCACATGCACAAAAACCACAATAAAATCAAATTCTCACTCTCATTCATTCACACACACACACACCACAACAAAACACAAAATAGACCGCATTATAGCACAAGCCTCAACCTCTCTAGCTCTGGCACACACACACTCTCTCTGTTGGGAGGACCTGCTGGCCCCAGGGTGGCCCTTCTTAAACAGAGCAGTCTTATTTTGAGGGACAGGACCCCATGCTGAGAGAAACACAAACACCGGAGACTGTAGGGGCTAAAGACCTCACACAACCTGTCACTCCGTCTTTATTTTCTCCTGTTTTGTCTCCGACTCTCCCTTTCCGTTCTCTCCGACTGCCCCACACTTTTCTTTCTTTTACTCCTTCTATTCCTGTCATTTTGTCCCTTTCTCCCTCCCTCCCTTTCTCTGACTCCCACACACTCTAATCTCAACACCGCTCCAATACATAAAGACCAGAAAAATATACACTCGCTTAACTATACAGTAAATTCAGAGACCTGTTGGCAGCTCAGCGGGTTAAACCACATATCATAAGATAAGCTAAAACTTTAATGATCCCCATAGAGAACTTGGGCAAATAGGCTGCTTTCATGTGATTGTGGGTTTGAGTCTTTATTCCTTGGAATCATACTATAAAGCAAGGAATCTCTGTCTGTATGTGTGTCTTTCACATATCTCGAGAACCGTTCGTCCGATCTACTTCACACTTGTCGGGTGTATTGCTGGGGACACAAGGACTTGCAGTGTCGGATTGGACACACAACACGTTCAATATTAATAAACTTTGAATAAATAAGCGAACAGCGCTCTGTGCAGCAGCAGGGCTCAAAGCGAACGGGCACTGCACTAGTTCCTGTTAATTCTCCACTTTGTACTGTCAAATGAAGCACAAATGCCACTGAAATACTGTACTATTAAAAAGGAGCCAGTTCTCTGCTCCCTCCATCTCTCTTTTCTTGGGTAGTCTGTGTTGTAAAACTAGCATGGTCTTGTAGGTTAAGAAAAGATCTGAGGGTCTTTTCACAAGGACCAGAAGCCTGTTCATCATATTCCATTACTTTGCTGTTTCTTGAACTATGGTTTGGGACCCAAAATGGGTCAAGGTGGGCCATATGACATTAGTAGCAATAGGGTGTAATAAGGCTCTAGGCCAGAATGAGAAAATTAATTTGCATTATATGATTTTGGGAAGAAAAGTTTGAGAGCCCAAATCACATTGTCATATATCAATAAACAAAGATGATTGTGATCAAGTGACTACCATCCTGCAATCCAGTGACTGTTCCTTGATCAATACTCCTACACTTGGTGTGAGAAACGCTTTTGAGGTAGTTTTTACAAATATCCAAGTACAATTTTAAGTGAAAAACCTGCATGTATTCTCTATGAGAGAGTGCATACTGGCTGCTGTGTAAAAAAAAAAACCAAAAAACCCCAGCAATTTTGATGAAACTTAGTTTCAACTTTGAATAATAATCAATAGGGCATCTTCTGACTGTCCTTGCATTTGTGCGGTCACATTTTCCAGATAATCTGCATCACATTGGTGTGAAATGGCCCCTGTGTTTGGGTCCAGAACACTACTGAATGAAGGAAGGATGATTGACAGCTCTGGATTCCTTCATTTGAAGCAAGGGTTTCTGTCTGTTTGCTTTACAAACAGTCTGCTCTATTGAAAACCTAATGACTTTATTGAGACAGTGCCATTATCAAGACTGACCTTTAGAGCTGGGGCTCTTAAACCTCTTTTAGCCCAGGACCTACATGACGAGGGTTGTGCCAGAATAACCTATTCTAAGAATTGTTGAAGAGCCTTGTGGTCTGTTTATTTTTAGAGCAGTTTAAACTGGAATGCCAAAAACAATATCAAAAACGGTTCTGACGCTAACTAAAACAAACAACTGCGACTTTTCTGGTCCGTAGTGTTGGTTAGAGGCTGTGCCAATAATTATATTTGCATGTTTTGCTGTTGAATTTAAAATTTTTTATCAGTATTTAACAAAATGCATATTTCAAATGATGTGTCATAGTAAATCTAATTATGTGGTGATTTCAGTTACTAAGCAAGTTACTGTGTAACCTGAATAAATAGATTGCTGTGTCTTTTACCAGTGAGGATTTTTTTTTTCAAAATTTTGTTCATCGTAAAAGACAAATAGCCAAGATAAAGAAAAAGAGCAAAGGAAAGGGAATGTAGAGAAAGGAGAGTAGAAAGGAGCGGTGCTTTTTAGAAAAATGGGCTACTTTGTGGAAAGAATGAAGAACAAGATTCAAAAAATTCAACTCTGCACCCTGATGAAGATCAGCCATGCTGCAACACATAGGTGCATCTTTAAATGCAAGCTGCAATGGTCAAATAAATAAAGGCTTTTTTATATTTTCAGAAGAGGGAGAGACCTAGGAATTTTTTTCATTCTAGTTTTGTGAGAAAAAAAAAGTGTTGGGTTTTTCCCATCGTAACAAATGAGAAATTTATAGTTTAGCCTTGGAACCCAGGCTCAGGAAAAATAAATATTGCCTCCTTTGTCACATGGGGACTCACTAGTAACAACCTTGCAACCCATTGTGGATACCAACCCATAGCTTAAGAGACCAGATGTTGGAGAGATTGACAATAGTTGGATACAACCACAACAAACAAGAGAATGAGGAAATAATGTGCTGCATTTGGTTTTATTCTATTAGCCCACCTACATCAGAACAGATTAAAACTCTCCAAACCAAAATCTACTCATTAACCAAAGGCAAACCTCCTTGGTCAGGGGAGACATCTGGGCTGACAATGCCTCAGGCAGGGCAACGCGACCACGTATGACATGCATGCGCACACACGGTAGGCTGTAAACAAATAATGGACACAGTGAACCGTCCTGGTTTATGACCGTCTCTGGGTTTTGTTCAAAGGCACAGTGCACCCATAAAATGATCACCTCTTTTCTGCCATCTTCTTTTGTCCGCAACAGCAGCATGTCCATACACAATTAGCCACCATCTACACCAATGTACTTTGAGATTTGAAGTGATTCTGGATTCTGGAGTATTATGCACCATATCTCATGCTAATATAATTAATGTATATGTAATTTTAGATGAAAAGAACTAGAACGCTTTAGAAAAATCAATCACAGGCAGTGGCAGGTTCAGGTCATGTGATCAGTCCATGTCCCCTACACACACACACACAGTCCCAGTGATGTCATATGTCTAAACCTATCTGTATGTCTAACTAATGCATGCATGCGCGCGGACACACACACACACACACACACACACACTTTGAGTAATGTCACAACCTGCGTCCTCTGGGAACCATAACTTGCTGCGGCAGATGGACAACATAGGCCACTTTCCTAAAAGACATGCACACACGCATGTTTCGAGCACTAACACACAAGCATGTTCCAAAAGAAATCATTTAACCATTCACACACACACACTCACCCATTCTAAAGCCATTTCCCCTCTCTTCCCCTTATTTCCCTTCCCCCCGTTCTATGCTTCATTCTTTCTCACCCTCTTCTCTCAGGTTTAATTGACTATTGTGGCAGATGGGGGGGGGGGGGGGGGGGGGATGGCTGGTCTGCAGGAATCAATGTCTCCATTGTGGAGCTGAGAGAGAGATTAGCAGCTAGTTAGCACTGGTGAGGGATGACAGCTGGCACAGTTAGCCTCTCCTGCCACTCACACAGACAGGAAGTTCTACTGTACAGTTCGCCCTTAGCCCAGCTCTTCAATTACACAACAGAAATACTACGCTGTACCATTCGCCATTAACTTAGCCTGTCACTCAAACACACAGGAGAAATTTGGCCTAGCATGTTGATCGTGCACACACACACGAGACAAGTCAGTCAAAACTGGGGGTTCACCAGGTTTAGTGTGAAGAAAAGTAGCCCAAGTAGCTCCACACTCCACAACAGCTGTGGTGAAAACCAAGGCCTTGGCTATTCAAAATGAAGACAGAGACAAATTGAGAGCTTGAATATGTCTTGTGGACAACTCACAACAAAAACGTTGTAACATGACAACACACTGGACTGATCGCTCTACTTTGCAAGAAAGCCACTATTAGTTAGGGTTCGCATTAGGGCTGCAACGATTATTTCCATTGTCGATTAATCTGTCGATTATTTTCTCGATTAATCGATTAGTTGTTTGGTCTATAAAATGTCAGAAAATTGTGAAAAATGTCGATCAGTGTTTCCCAAAGCCCAAGATGACGTCCTCAAATGTCTTGTTTTGTCCACAACCCAAAGATATTCAGTTTACTGTCATAGAGGAGTAAAGAAACCAGAAAATATTCACATTTAAGACGCCGGAATCAGAGAATTTTGACTTATTTTTCTTAAAAAATTACTAAACCGATTAATCGATTATCAAAATAGTTGCCGATTAATTTAATAGTTGACAACTAATCGATTAATCGTTGCAGCTCTAGTTCACATTGCCATTGTGAAAGCATTGCCAGTGAGGTAGAGCAGAGCAAATACATTCATCATGTGGTCTGAGTCAGAAAGTGACTGCAACAGTTGCTGACAATGGCTCCAGTTTCATTAAGGCATTTGAAATCCATCAGACTGATTTGGCAGCAGTTGTTTACTTTGAGATCACCCACATACATTTTAGAAGTCTGTGTCAACTCTTCTGTCACTTGGCAAAGCCTTTTGCATTTCAGTGGAAGCTTGCGTCTGTTGTTAAGCATGTTTGAATATAGACTTAGTTTCATCAGGTTGATCTTCTTTGACAGAGAAGATCCAGCTGTTAGCCTGTTGGGTGGCACTGGTTATGTAATGTAGGGATTCAAGCTATATAGCTATTACAGTAACTGACAAAAAATGTCACTAGTTTTCTGCTCACTTCCATCTGGATTTCACCAAAAGTCAGCCACTCCTGTTAAGCACATTTGAACACAGACTGCCAAAAACTCAGTTTCATAAGGCTGATTTTTGTTGACAGAGAACATCCAGATGTTAGTCCAGCTGGCCTGCTGTACAGCTGCTCTGGGACACAGTGCATATTATGTGAGGATTCAACTAATACTGCTGTAACAATGAGAGGCAAAATTATTTCACCATCCCATATGGGTTTTTAGAAATGAAAAATGGGGGCGCCCCGGTGGATCACCGAGCGGAGCGCGTACCGCATAAGGCTCAGTCCTTCCCGCAGCAACCTGGGTTTGAATCCGGCCTGCGGTCCTTTGCTGCATGTCCTCCCCTCTCTCTCTCCCATACCTTCCTGTCTCTCGCTAACTATCTCCCTGTCAAATAAAGCATGAAAATGCCAAAAATAAATCTTTAAAAAAGAAATGAAAAATGTCTGTCTTGGCTGTGAGATGACACATTTGGAAATGTGATCTGCAGAATGGACCAGAATTTCTAGTTGCTAGTTCCCTGTTGAAATCTATTATTTCATAATGCCAATTCCTGTACATACAGATGTTAGTCCATGCAGAGATTAGCCTCCTGTCCAGGGGGTTTAGCCCAGAGCCTTGGTTATGTGAGTATTCAATTCCCTCTATGCTTCTAATGCACTGGGTATATGAAGGTTTAAATATGGAAATGAAAAAAAAAAAAAATGTAAGAGAAAATTTCATTGAGTCGCAATATAGGACTATACGAGAGATGTGACAACAGTACAAAAGGTTACTCGCTTTTCGTACTTGAGGCAACAAAGAAATAAGTGAAAGAAAAACGTGGTATCCTTGCAGAAATTATTAAATTATTGTTAAATGTTATTTAGACCACAAATAGACTCGCACGCACATGCACACAAACTGACCCCCGTACATATACACACACACATGCACGTGCATGTCTACGTACACACAAGCTGGTATTATATAGCCAGCATCCCATGAGAGATATTATTCAATTTCCTCCAGGTTCCCACCAGGGCTGCCATGCCAGGTCAGGGCAGAGCAGAGCAGAGCAGAGCAGGAAAACCAACAGGGCTCATGTTGCTACTCAACCATCTTCAGAAAGCTGTCTCTTCCATGACTGGAGGGACTGAGGGTTTCAGTTACAAGGCTCCTTCTTCTACTGGGTCAAATCAAGTTCAACAACAGACGCTTCTTACAACCCCCGACACTGCGTGTTTTGACATGACGCTGGGGAATTGACTTGATTTGAACGTTTGCATGGTCCATGATGTGCTGAGTGAATTCTAAGACTCGAGGAGCATTAGAATACATTAAAAACACGCTGGGCAAATTCAAAAACGCATGGCTGTCAAACTGAAATAAAGCTGTTTTTCCCCTCTTTTTGGAGAAGAGAAAAAAAAAAAAGGGTTTCATCTGACAGCAGTGATCCTGACAATCTCCTGCACCGCATGATTTCACATGAGAAAATGTTAGCCAGAAAGAAATCCCTTTTATGATTAAATATGCAGAAGTAGCAGAGACATTTCTGGCCTTATTCACATTTGGCTGGTTTTGACATGAGAAAAAATTAGCTAAAAATAAAAATCATCCTATGACTAAACACACACAGAGCACAGCAGTCATTTGCCTTGTCCAAGTTCATCTGGTTTAGAACAGGGGTAATTTAATATGCCAGCCGTGAACAGCTGCGGGGAGAATTAATTTGACTGACTGTATTTGTTATCCTACAGTGTTGTTCGTATTATAAACTATCGATGTACTGCAGACAAAACATGAGTTAAACTATTCCAGCCAGCTTGTGCAGTGGGAATGGGACCTGCAGACATATGGATGGATAGATGGATGTACACACACACACACACGGCATACTAAGGGTCTGGAGGTGAAAAAAAAATCACTGGTAGCATACTTCTACTCACAACATTCCCTTCTAACCAGGCTGACGAAAGCCTTTTATTTATATTATTTGGCCTAGCCTATAAACATGTCTTGTTTAAAATAAGTCTACTTGTTAAGTGCATGATTTTTTATTATACTAGCATGATACTACAATGGTAGCCCTAATGTAGCTCTACTAATAAGACCAAAACATCCCCAGATCCCATATATTTATCTCATATATTTTATCCATGGCACTAGCAAACAGATACTTATGGTCTGGTTCCTCAGCAACACCCTCCTGTATAAAACATATGGTAGGCCCTGGTCTCTCTCCCTCTCCCTGGACTAACAAAAGAGTAGGAGAGCGAGGTAATATGATATGGATGGATAGTGTGTGTCCACCATTGCACTCAGATAGCAGGTAACACTGCACCTTATTTCTCTGTACCTATTCCTCTAAACCAATGTCCTAACACTGAAGAACATTGTGTCTGATTAAATCAATCACACAGAACCTCATTTTTTCACCTACATTTTTTTATTTTGCTGTTTATAAAATCACTCTGCTGCTGGTGTTAAGACAAAACCTCCTGTCTCAGAACCACTATACACATGCAAGAAAGGTCATGAGTGGGACTCAAACCCCTGACATCACAAGCACATGGTGTGTGTACGCCTTTAGCTGGCTCAGCCACCGGGACGCCATACACACATTCATCTGTGTCCAGATGGAACAGTAACATGCAGAGAGGAGTTGGAGTTGTAACACGAGGAGCGCCGATAGAATGTCAGCCTTTCTGCTCCGATGTCAAATGACCTGTTTTGTTGTCTCCGTTAACTCTTTCCTACTGAACCGTGTTTTTCTGGGTCTGTGTGTAAGCCAGTTTTACTCGAGCACTCAAGAGTATCGAGCGTGGCTCCATCATGTACGCGATGTGTGTCACTATAAGCCCGTAGATTCTATTTGTCATGCAGTTCAGGGGCGAAAACATTCAAATAGCAACCTGTTTCTCTGCGTCGGTGTAAAACAAGACCCCTCTACCACTGTTTCTGTGTAAAGCATTTTTGTTTACTCTGAGGATATAGGATATGGGTGATTTATACAAGTCTTACTGGTTGATAGGCTGGTATGCTTTTACGTTAGTAGACGTGTAACAATATGCTGAGCCCATGATCCGACTATAATTAACACAGACCGTAAAGATAATTACCAATACAACAATACAACTCACAATACAACACTGCCCCAAGTAAAAAAACTGATGGACTTGTCTATGGTGGAACAAATTTAGGCTAGGCTACAAGAGGACAATGTCTTACTACCTTAGCATAAAATTGTAATATCTGTTTGTGAATTTTACTGTACAGTTGTAGTCATATCGGAACTCTCCCTGTCCCTTACACTGTCTGTTTACACTGTATGCAAGGTCCTTTGGTCCTTGGTATACTAAAACTCTCCAAGTTGCACATAAGTTGTCACTTTGACTCCAGTTGGTGAGTTGTTTCTGATTTCTATCAAATTGTTAAAACACATTTCCCTGCTCCACAACGCATATAGTTTTGTTTGTACAGGCAACATGTTACATACATGTTTGTTCTGTGTACAGAACTTCTATGCCGTCCATAGACAATAAAGCTGAAACTTAAAGGTCAGCTGCAGTGGCTGCAAAGTAATCCAGCAGATGTATCTGCCATAAGCAAGAATGTTTTAGTCCACCTCTCTGTGTCATACACAGCAGCAGCTGTCCAGATTTCCCATGTGCCTTCATGCACATGTTCGTACACAGACACACAAACACAAACTGACTGAGTGACTCACACACACACACACACACACAGCCTACCTCCATTGCTAGTGCGGCCGTTTGTTGGTCATAGTGGTTAAGTAGGTTGGGCATGAAGGTGGTGTTATAAGGCAGATCCTGGCACATTCTCAATCCGATGGGCTCACAGCTAAACTCACTGTGGCTCTCCACTGACTCCACATGAATGGACAGAGTGGGAGAAACCAGGGAGGAGAGGAGGAGGCAGAGAGGGATGAGGAGGAAGGAGGAATAGAGCTGGGCCATTTGTCTGCAGCAGATCCTTGTAGTATTTGAGAACCGGTCTCTCATACCTCCTCTTCCGATAGGCGTTGTCATTTTAATTTCAGATATATATCCTACTGCAAGATCTCACAAGCTAGCTGTCCGCTGCTGCTGGCACTGGTTAGCCTTGTGGACATGGATTGTTTGATGGCTTCCTATTAGAAGCGATGGAGTCCATTGTTCTCGTGGTAGTAGAGGAGGTAGATATTACTGTGACCCACCAACCAAAACAAGTCATCTGTAATCAGGCTGGCAGGGGAAATGCACCTTTAAGAGAGAGGTGGGAGGAGAAAATGAGCTGGCTCCTTGTGTTAGTCCTCAATCCATCCAGAATTTGCTTTTCTCGTTTGAGTATCTTGACATGTGCTTTTAAATGCAAGGTATTGACAAAATTGTTACTTATTAAAATAATGATCCTACAGTTTCCCTCCACAGCTTGGTAATCTCCGGGTCAGAGAGGGTTTCGCCTGGTTCCATCCCCCAACTGAGAGCATCTTGCTGAGCTAATGGATCCACCATCAACCATGTACTGGAGCTCCTCTCTGGGTCACTGTATGTCTCTTTCTTATGGTTTGCAGAGATCAAGGATCAGCCGTTTAGGCCTTAAAATCTCTCCTCCGTATTTGTCTGTCTCCTCTCTCTTTCAGTTTCTGGTGATGTTTCCAAGGACCATCCGAGTTTGAGTCTTTCAAATATCATTATCCTCCAACTCATCCAGCAGATAGCACCAGAAGAAGAAAAATCCTGTCTTTTGCATCCAGTAACCACACTGGAGTAGCCACTTCAAGCAGGTCCTGCAGGTTTAAAAAAAAAAACACACAAAGGAGAATAGCTGAATGGTCAAACAAGCAGAGTAGGCTGGCTCAGAGCTAAGCATTGTTGTACTGTAGGCTATCTGGTTAAAAATGAGTGTTAAGTGTTGTCTCTGATCAGCCACACCTTCGTTTCTCTCCAAGTCAGGATCAAAATGATATCATCTGCCAATTGGCTCAGTATGAGTGAAATCTACACCGGCCTATCTGAGGCAATTAAAATATTTCTCAAAGTACATGAAGATGTATGTTAGCCTAGTTTTGTAATGATTGCCGATGAGTGACTGGTGTCAAATTCTCCTCATCTAGAGCGGTGTTACTCAACGGCAACACTCAGGAGTACACACTTTTAATGTAGCCGACTATTTAAAATTAGTGTTCAAAGCAAGGCATGCCCATTATTTTACGATTCAAGATTCACATCTGATGTTACACCTGCAGATGAGCCGACCCTCTCCCAGTCGCATGTTTGTGTGAGGTTGGCCGGGCAACTAGTAACGCTCCCATGCGATGTTTCACACTCTGTGGCTCGGTGTCTTTTTGATTGACCGGGGTTTTTAACTTTAGCAATAAGCTTGACGCACCTTTGCAATACAAAGAGAACGCAAATGTTAAGTATCTTTGATCGATTATAATTAGCTACGTTGAGTATTATTTTTCCTGCTGGCAATATAGTTGGGTTTTTGAAGTGTAGCGAAACAAAGTGGTTGCTAAGCGACAATAAGTACCGGTAGGAGAGGTGATGTTCGGTTAATGTTAATTTTATATAAATTAACAATTAGGCCATGCAGTCACAGGTGTGTATTTATCGGGTGTTTTACAACAGCGCCCAACGGGACTGCGCCTATCACCTGAGGACCGGAATTTGCAATTTTATAAAATCCCAGCTACACCTAGTAAACATAATGTTGGTGAAATGTGCATGAAATAGGCAGAAACCCCTCTGTTGCGCTCCACGCTGCCACACAAAACCCGTTGCGTGTCACACAGCCCTGGGAGGAGCACCTGGCTAGTTTTATAAAGCATAAATATGGGGGGAAAGGGGTATTTGGTTCTGTAATGTAGACCTACCCCCACCGTAGTGAAACAAAAACAATGCCGGGTTACATTGCGGGTTGACAAAATAAGTGCATATCAATCCTGATAACTGTGGCTGGATGTGTCACCGCAGTATCTTCCAGCCAAACCGTGCGCCGAGGACTCGCACTGTGGACGCCTGCATGATTCGTTAACAGCATTAATTTGTCGAAGTCTGCCTTGCATGCAATGGTGAACCTGTATTTCATCATGCATTACACAGTCCCTCCTTACAATTCCTGATAATTTACCTTGTATGAAGAATAAAGAGCAATTTGAGGCGCTCCTCGTCTCCACAGGCGCCGTTCACTGCAGTGGTTCGTTGTTCCACTGTTTGCAGCTGGTCGCCTGCAGCATGCAACCGACATCGTGAGCGCGCATTTGCCGTGGCCGCGCAGTGGGATGATATAATTAACCTCAGTAAAGTACATTTTTACTGTGGTGGGCATTTGTAAATTCACTGGAAGAGGCGTCTGATGGGAATTCGTTGGCTATATCTTACCAGAAGATATGTGCTCTATTCAATGCGTTTGTAATAAAGGCGAGATAGCCTCATAGAGGTCAGATATGCTTTATTTGTCATCATTTTTCAGGTCTAAACCAAAGATGTGATCGGGACGATACAAAAAGCAGGAAGTTATTATGGAGTGTGCGTATGAGTGTGATGTAGTGTGGGGTGGATGTGGGGTCACGGTAAGCGGTGTTTCTCCTGATTTAGCAGCTTTTCTCCCTGGTTGAAAATGTAGGGGTTTGATCTGTGAAAACATTTTTTGATATTCGAGTTGCCCATGCAGTGAAAGTATAGCCTTAACTCTGTTCTACAGGCTATCTACATTTTGAGATTCAGAGTATCAAAGCAGCTAAACCTAGATTTTGCTTTCCTGTGATCATGGTGCAATTTTTGCGATTCTCCAGTGATCCCAGAGATAACTGATGACTGCGGGGTCAGCTGAGAGAGGCGCTCCGCAGTTGGTAGGGATTCAGTATCTAGCTCAAGGACAATTTAGCAAGAGGGGTCACTCTTGGGGTCACCTGGGATCAAAGCTGGGACCCTCCTGTTACATGACAGTCTCTCTGGCGCCTGGGTCATCCTCCTTTCAAATCAGGAATTAATGGGAGCGAACCAGGAAAACAAAACTACTAGAAGTGAAGGGGAAGGTGCAAAAAAAAAAAAAAAAAAAAAAAAATCATCCAATTAGGGGCTGTGTGCAAGGAGGGGGACATGGCCATAACCCCCTAAAAATACATAATGAATGCTGGACAAGTAGAATAAAAAGACAAAAGGGGAAACTAGAAACAATATTATAAAAATTATTTATTCTAAAAACACTGATTATAAACAATTTGAACGAAATTATGTCTTTGACAATTATAAACATTCATTGTTATAATTGAAACTGTTAATTACTTAGTTACTGTCACAGCAGAGCCAAGAGGAGCTTTAGGCTACAGGTTTTTTTCTTTTTATTACATTTCTATTTTATTGGCTTATCGGAAACTGTTGTTATATAAAAGGAGCCACTGAAATGTTTTGGAAGAAACCGAGTTGTAGCTAATAGCCCTGATTGGCTCTTTAGAGGATTCTAGGATAACAAATGGCATTTATGGTATAAAATCCATTAAAATAATCACCATCAAAAGGGAAAACACTGCTAGAAAACCATAAAGAAAATCATGAAATGTACAGTAGATTCATATTTGTTACATAAAAAAAGTTACAGTCATTGTGTTATAAAATACATATCATTCATTTTGGGTTTAAGAGGCTTCAACACTTGAATCAGGGGAAAAGAGAACTGGTGAATTTCTGATTTAGAGGACCTTGAACATGGTGTTGTCTACACCTTTTGAAGCTAATCAGGCTATTATATTTGGGCTATTTAAACATCTTAAATCTATTATTGTTTTGAAATGACAATGCAGCAACTTAAAAGACAAGTACACCTCAAGCCTGCTAGTGCCAGATATTTGGATCAATGCATTTCTGAAAATACACCTTGTATTGATAAAACATGCTAATATGAGACACATTACACATATAAAATGCATTAGCGTATTGGCTAAACTTATATGTGTTTTGCTCAAAATCCATACAGTTCAATGACAGAGAGCACAGAGAGGGATTCAACAATAATTAATTAGATGCCTATGGAGTTGGGCACTATTTCCTCTTCAATTCAATCGATTAAAAGAATATGTCCACTCAAAAAAAATATCAATATAACATGGTCATAATGTTTTATCAGTGATGAACCAATTAAATTAGTGATTTGTAAATTTTGTTATTTTAAATTGGTCAATTGTTGAATTTTTTTAAAATGTTGATCATGGCAAATTTACAAATGGACTGCATCCTACATAAATTTCAGATAACCTCAGCAGACACTTTCCAGCAGAACCAAGCCAACTGATAATGCATCATGAACTGTCAAAAAACACCTGGGCATCAATTCCATCCCTGTTTCTCTATTCCTGTAAAGCAGAGGATTTGTGGAGATAAAATGGTTCTGTAGCACACTGATAATGTCTGAACTTAACATTTAGAACAGGCTGGTAAAAAGTGAACTGAGACCCCAAGCTAGCTGGGTGGTCACTGTTAGTTTAACCAGGTCATCCTCATGAATGGCCCATCACTGATCCATCTGATCTCTTCAAATCCATGATACTACACAGCATCAATATACTGCAGCTTTGCAGGAACAATCCTCTCTACTGGACAGCCAATATATATGTATGAGAGATTGACATGAAAGAGGAAAACAGTGGGGATGACATGCATTTCATTATGCATCATTAACATTTTAATTCAAATGCTTTGCTTGAATTCCAGTAATCTGTGCCTGTGCTGACATTCTTCCAGATCAATGGGACTGCCAACAATAACTACAGCTTGCCTAAAATATCTGAACGCATAAATTTAAAAAGAGATGACAGTCTACACTGTTGCCTCATCTTCATCAATTTCAAATATAAATGTGAGTCTACATCATCGTTCATGTAGTCAAATGGCCCCACAGATACAAGATGTATATTTGTTGTGATTGTTTCAGTCAACAGTCTATGTCAATATTTATCCCCCACAGCCCAGGGATTAGTATTGCGTGCAAAGATCCCGTTCTGCTCGATTAAGCACAGCACTAGATTAACCGTTTCATGGCTGATCTGATCTGATCTTCTCTGTAGCCGCGTTGTGGGGGTTCTGTGCCAGCTGAGGCTGCTGGCCCAAATACTGGTTTAACTGCTTAACATGACCCCACTTGACATTCACACATACTGATGCACACACACACAAATACATTTACTGTAGCACGCCACACACAGCTGGGTTTGGGTCCAATTACTTTCAATTCAACCAGTTCAAGGCATTGCTTGTCTTTGCAAATCCCCCAAATTGAAAAACATCCTACATCAATCACCATTAGAAAGCAGTTTCACGTAGCAGTTTGAATTGCATGAACTGACAGTGAATAGACTCAACCCTGGTGACAGGAACGGATGCATGGATTTACACCATGTGAACATGCACATGCAAGCATGGATATACATGTACATATACACACCCATACACACATGCCAAAACACAAACATTGCTGCATGCATGTGCATATGTACACAGGCATCCAAATGCATACATATGTACAGATATACACAGAAGCAGATTTGAATAGACAACCTCACTCTCTCCATTCTCCTGTGTTTTGTCACAGTAAATGTCTTACATGAGGTGAAAGCAACACAAACCTATTTAAAATTAGTTACCAATATTTCAGAGGAGTGCTTGATTGAATCTCCCTGGTGTTTAACAGCCCTCTAAATTGAAGCATAGCTTGTTTTCTCTCAAATACATATTTTAAACAAATTCAACCAATTTTAGCACAGGACTGGCCACAAATAATGATGTGGCCTTAAAAAAAAGTGAATGAATGTTAAAAAAAAAGGAAAAAGAATGGCAAATAAGTAATAAGTTTAGAAGTCATAGTTTCCTTTTAAAAAGGTGTTGGAGTGTGAGACTCAGCCAGTGTGTAGTAAGCATACAGATGGTGTATCTGAGGTGTTCAACAATCTGCAGTTGTCCTTGTAATGATCAAATGACATGAACTGTTTTAAATAAGTGCATCTTAGGTAGTGTGTCCAATTTTACATGAAGCCAAATATCTACATAGTATTAAAAATCACAGCATTTTGTAGCTAAAGCATCACGTGATATTTACTGCACATGACCTCCACATTACCAGTTTGCCAAGGAATGGCTAACATAAAATATGATTATTTGTGGGTTATCGTTTGCTTACAGTCATGTTTGTTTATGTAAGCGAACATTGTTGTGTGTGGTCTGTTGAACACACCTCAGATGCCACAGGGAGGCTTACATGCCTGTAGCAGTAGGCAGGTAGACAAACAATAAAATGCTAAAAACAAAATATATTTGGCTGAAATAAGAGCACATATAAGCTACATCTAAAATATCTTAAGACATAAAATGAACTCAACTTACTTCATAAACTAAAGTTACTTCATATTGAACGACATGCTTTGCATGAAGCATTCTGTACTTCTGAACCCAAACTTGACTGGTGATGTATGGTGATGTGACTGAGAAGACTGTCTATTCTTTTCTACTAAACTCTTTGGTATCATTATGAGCCAAATACCATTTTCACATACTTACACACGCACACACTAAATCCCAATATCTGCACAACAGGCTGCTTCGTGCTTCAGTTGCACTTGGGAACGCACCTCTTGCAGCCTGTATGAATGTATTACTGTGTGACTGTGAATTAATTTAGCATTGATGGGTTGCATTAGTAGCCCAGGAAGCTGCAGCTCCCTGGCAGCAAGGTACTGGGGAGGAATGTGCTATATAAATTTAGCCCAAATGTATTCTGCTCACAGCATGGAATTTAAAACAAACAGGTTGGTTTAGAAATTAAAGCAAACAGAGCTGTTTGGTATCCAGGCTGCTCATCAGGGGATGGAGCTAAATGATACCAACTAGCATGAGCTGCCACTGTTTGATTCATTGTGACTAAAACACCTTCCTTAAAACTGACCCCATTACTGTATCAGGGTACTACAGTACTCACACTCACCCAACTGGCCCTGAGGCAGAATCTATTAGTCCGAACACTGGTGCAACTGAAACGTGTATTGGGATTTAGATATGGTAGTCTATGTGGGGCGGTGTCCTTCCTGCGTTTCGTCCAGTCAGGCTTCAGGGCTGAAGCGCTGTCCAATCAGGCTTTGGCCTTGGGTGGAGAACTCAGCGCCGGCTGTGTTCCTATTGGTCAGACCCCCTTCCTCCAACTGGAAGAGAGAACAGAGGGATGAGAGATGGAGAAAAGAGTATGTACTGTATTTGTGTGAGAAAGTGTGTATACGAGAGACAGACAAACTCTAGACATACGAGAGACATGACAGAGAATGAGTGAGAGTAAATGTGTGTGGTGTGAGTGTGTGCGTGTGTGTGTGTGTGTGATGTACCCTAAAGTGTGTGTGTGACTGAGACCAAGTAAGTATGTGTGTGTTTTTGAGTCAGACAGTGATTCAGACAGAGACACACAAACACACCCCACACATAGCCCCCCCACCCCAAGCCTTCCCACCCAGCCACACACACCTGTTCTTTGATGTAGCTGTTGCCGCAGGGTGCCAGTCCTCTGAGAGTCAAGCCGACTATGAAGCACCAGATAGACAGACCGGCCTCCATCGCCGCAAACACAGCACTTGGGATCCACAGTGCCAGGGTGGTGTCCTGAGAGACAGGAGGCAAAGGAGGGAGAGGGAGAAGAGAAAAGAGAAGAGAAGGAGGGAAAGAGTGAGAAAGAGAGAGAGCTTAAATGACTTGAACAACTGCTAGAATACATCCACACCTACTTTAACGATAGAGCAGGCTAAGAGAGAAGCTGGACTCACATAGATCCGTGTTGTGTCAAAGGGGCACTGGGCGCTGATGGGTGAGCGAGCGTTGATTGGCACCTCTGTGTCATTGCACCCCTGCATCAAGACCCGCCCATCAAGGGCAACGGTGAGGCTAATAGCCAAGAGAACCCCAACGCAGCAGGCCGCCGACAGCAGAGCGTTCAGGAATGAAACAATCAGAAGGCCTATTTGCTGCAGAGACAAAGAGAGAACATCAGATACAGAGAGAGAGACATCAGGCTTCTGGGGGAACACTCTGGTGGTATATTCACTCTTTACATGAGACCGTGCAGAGTGAAGGGATCAGATCAATAGTTACAGTCAGACCAAACTTCCTATTCACTGTGTTTCACAGAAAACTATTTCTTACCAGTTTCACCACAGGGAGATTCCTTGACACCACGATGGCAATAATCCCAGTGGTAATACTCTGCAAGATTCAAATGACAAATCAATTCTTTGAGTAGAGTTTCTTTACTACGGACTATGACTTATTTAATTATGGGCCAGGAGTACTGATGTGTCTTAATGACCATGGGCTCCAGGATCTGAGACTGAATTTCTCTTCTGAGACCCGGGTGAAAAACTTTTTAGACCTCGAGAGAGAAATAGGCAGAGATCCTTTAACTGAGGTCTGTAAGTGAGCGGCCACCAATAGCAAGCAATCTAAACCAAATATATATTTTAAATTGTCTGCTCTGTGTGTTCTACTATGTGATATAAAATGGAGTTCCTTGGATATCAAGAAAAATTCCACAGAAATCTGACAGTAATGCTATCTCATCATCAACAACTGACAGACCATTTGACATTTCAAAGTAATGGAGCCTGGAGCAACAAGGGACTGGTTTGCAAAACAACACAACTGGCTCCGTTCTAATAAGCAAGTTCAGTCTTGATTGTGGAGAAAAAGACACGACAGTATCGGCAAGCTAACAGAGCAAATCACATTCGAAATGGAGGTGAGTACACACTTGTTTCTCTGATGCACAGAACATAGAAAAGTATTCATTTGTGAACTGTACTTTCATAGTAACCTGTGACATGTATATCAGTTTTCCCTCACAAGTCATATGTTTCATGTGGTCAAATGTTCTGATCAGTGTGCCTTGATTGCTACTCTTCTTCTTAAAGCTCAATGCATATGGAGCATGCTTTGACTTGGAGATGCATGGATGATTGTCTCCCTATCCGCTGACTCACCAGCAGGCCAGAGGTGACGGAGATGATATTGGCTGCAGTGTATTCTGTGGTGATGTGGTGGCTGGGTTTGGAAATGTGGCGGAGGACGTTGCCATGGACGATTGCTCCCAGGATGAAGTTAATATGGCCGACCAGAATGAGAGTTAGCCCCTTTTTCATCAGCCTCCTTGGCCCTTTGTCCATATCTGGAAGACAGCAACACAAGAGATATCCAATATACATCCAAGTTCAAGTTTGTTTATTTATATAGCGGTTTATCACAAGCATGTCTCAGAGGAGAATAAGCCTAATTTTAACTGATCAAAAATCAGTTGTGAACAAAATGATATAGGACAAACACACCCACCTATAGCACTTGCTGAGTGAAAACCTGAATCTGATTAGTTGGAGGTAACTTAATTTTTAGATAATGAGACACATCCAGCAAACAATTCTAAATGATGTGTTGGCTTAATATTATATCATAACTTTTAGTTAAGAGAGAACATCAGAACATCAATTTAACTAAGTTATTTGAAGTTAAAAAAAAAAAAGTCTCACAGCGTGGAAGTAGCCAGAGCCTTTTTCCTTGCGTGCACAACAGTATTTTCATTACATTTATAAGTGTGTGTGTGTGTGTGTGTGTGTGTGTGTATGGGTGGGTTGGTGGGCTGTTACAGTCTAGCAAATCCATGTCAGCTGATCAGGCCTTTTCTACTTCACTATTTGATTTAGTGAATATTTTTTGTTATATTTATACATCTTTTCCACCAACCATCACAACAGATTTATTGTATGTGGCAAAGATATACTTGATTGTGATTCTGAATGTGTAAAATAAAATAAGATGATAAGCTGAAACCTTATTGATACCCTTTTTGAAATTAGGTCATTGCATCAGCGGGAATAGGAAATCGAATAGCCCATAAGCACACAACTTGAATATGAAATTAAGCAATAAAAATACTAGAAATAATAAAATAATGCAACAATCAAATCAACAAACAATTGTGGGGTTACAAAAACATAATTTCTGTCTGTACAATAATACAATACTGTACAAATTGGAAGTAGCTATGGGAAAGAAATGGATTAGGCTACCAACATTTCTGGATTTACATTGTCACTGCTGTTTTTCTGACACATTTGAGGAACAGAGGTCTTCTATCACTACCTACTTTGCAGCCCAGTGTTTACCGAGAAGGGAGGGACAAGTAAAACACTATTTGCACACAGTGACGTAATTAACTGTTTTCATTTGTGTGTGTGAGAGTCAGTGAGAGGTGGGAGGAGGCAGGGAGGTCGTTTGATCCACTTACAATACTTGTCTTAGTGGTCGATAGAGTCTTTCTTTTAGCATGGACTAAGTATGACGCTGTTCGCCCCATGGTCACTAATCTTCTTCTCTGGTTTCTGTTTGTGCGTGCAGCCTCTAAAAGAAACCACCTGAATCTTCCTACCTGTGGGCCTGCGGTCAGTAATCACGCCGTCCAGCACAGAGGGAAACACACATAACGCTACTTCCCACTACAATATGAGCATGCAATCGGAAAATCACTCACCAAAAGTGCACATTTCTCTGGCGGTTTCGATTGTTTTTCCTTTGAGTAAAAGATATTGACAAATCAATGATCTTTAATGCCGATTCTTTTTGGAGCGACTGTTGAATTACAGATGACCAACTACAAAGCGCCCAGACGTCCCTCTCGCGCTCCACTTCCTGTAGTCGCCGTGACGTCACTGCACTCACCTGTCAGTTACCTGTGGGCTTGTTGGTCGCTGAGAGGTTTAATGTAAGGATCTTTTCTGGAGTATTATAGCAACTGTTCTGTATCGATCACCAAACCTGGATGTGCTTTTACTAGAATCGCCTATACATTTGAAAATAAATACATACATTTCTATTAGTTTTTTTTTTATATATATATATATATATGCATATTTGTACATAGTAGTTAGATGCTTAAGTTTACCTCTGTCCATTTTGTTGTCCTTGTTTTCAGCTGTATATTTATTCTGTGTAAGTACATTGTGAGCAATGGAAAAACCGGAGTCAAATTCCTTGTATGTGTACATACTTGGCCAATACAGCTGATTCTGATTCTGATAAATAAATAGATAAATGAATAAATAACAAATCTGCAGGAAATGCAATTGCAGTATTCAGAGCGTAGAGTCCTTCTCTTAGGCCTACGTATATTTATTTAGACAAAAAGAAGAAGAAATTGAGGCATATAGTTGTTGTTTAACATATTTATTTGAAAGAATACCCAAAGTCATACATTGCAGATTCTTGTCAGGATACATGTCTCAACACGCGCACACGCACACACAAAGTGCCATTCATATCACATGAAGTACATGAAGAACCAAACATTACCAAAAGCTCACATCCTTGAGTAAAGGGCTGAAGCTGCCCACCCCAAACGATTATTTAATAACCATTGTTTCAACACCACCAATCTGGGTGGAAAAGATACAGATTGATAAAAACACAGTCTGAACATCATAGTGAAGGGGAAAGAGAGAGAGAGAGAGAGAGAGAGAGAGAGAGAGAGAGAGAGAGCGAGAGAGTCAGTATAAGGCTTCTCTGATGGTCACATTGGTTGGTTTTAACACTATCAATACAGGAAACAGACATTTACATTCTCCCAACTAGCCTCAGAACAACATCTCTTTGGATTATACAATCTTAGCTGTTCACAAAGGGAAACGCTGAAACAGAAGAAAAAGTAAATAATTCAATTGGATGGACTACAGTATAGCAAGAATGCAGACTGGAGCACAACAGTAGCTGAATACACTTAAAATACTGCAGAAATATATAAACGAGGGGCGCTGGATTTACCGGATCTCATAAGTGACGCTGCTGACACAACGTCTGGCATTGTAAATCAAGCACACCTGAAATAGTTAACATATTTGAAACCATACTGAACTTTATTTTGGCCCCAATCTGCAAGAGTGGCCAACCAACTGACAGTATGACACGACAGTATAGAGACAATGTTACAATAATTTATGAGTTCTTCCTTGCGAAAGTGACAGGTATATTAATTTGAAACAATCATTGAGTTTGGCAATTTCGGTTTTCAGCTGCAGCCAAGTTAGCTTCACAATGTACCACTATGGCTGTTGCTAAGCAACCCAGCAACCAGCATCAGATGACAGCTCTGTCTGAAAGCTCACAGTCTCCTATTTAGCTGGCATTTTGAATCTACTAACTTCGACTTTTTTTTAAGTATACTGTCAATAAAATGCCAGGACAATTAAACAAGTACAGAATAAAACTATACTTGACTGGATATTTTTTTTGTTTCTTTATGTGTTGAGAATAATGTGGTATTTTCTGTGCATTCCTACTGCCCTATAATGGTGTTGTATTGTATGAGCTTTTGAACACAATCTAGGAGGGTGCTGAGCCAAAAGGTCACAAATCAGCCACTGGCAACTCCCTCACCTTAATACAAGCATCAACATGGCTTCCAGGATGTAAACATGGATGGCCAAACCCTCTGTATCGAATGACCTTTGACTCCAGCCCTAAGATGTATTAACGGACCAGATGTAAAATGATGGCGTCCTTGTGGTTTGACCATCCAGCTCTCCCACCTGTCAGAATTTACTGTTGAATTTTTTTCATTTTCTGCTCTCACCCACTGCCTTTTCCTCTAACATCTAAGCTCATACACAGTCTAATCCTTGTTGAACAGCACAGAGTACAGTTTATAAACTCCATATAAAAGCTTTGAGTTGATGTTTGGATGCACTATGCACTCTGGGAGGGACAATGACGTCAAACCAGTAGGTCCCATTTTGAGCACATGGTCTATTATCAACCTGACAAAAACAGCAACAGAAACACTACAGTATTGTATTGGCTCAGACTCTCGACAATGTGGCCTCTACGCGACACCACAGTAAACACTTAGTTAAAAAAGAAAAAAAATATACATCATACATTTATAACATAAATAAACCATCTGACCCTCCCATACAGATGTAAATGAGGAAAAGGCTGTGTTCTTTCCACAGTATATGGCAGCCGAGTTCAGCATACACGAGTTCAGCACACACGCAGTCTAACATGGTGACCAGATGATAATGGAACTTTAAAGGCAGAGTAGCATGTGTGAACCCAATGAGCAGCAAATAGTTAAACAATGAATAAAATAAACTGAGATAGAGAACCTTAAGGCATGTGCGTATGTGTAAATCCACAAGAAGGCATATGGTAGAGGAACTTAAAAAGCAAAATATAAAAACAAACACGTATAAACTGAAATCGAGTAACACTGACTTGTATCTCACAGTAACTAAGTTATCTTCTTCTCCAGAGAAAATTGGCAAGATGCTAGCCCTAAATACGACTGCTATGATGCACATAGATTTTAGTCCAAATCCAGCATTTTGGAGCATATCAATCCTGGATATTTACTGTAAAATTCCTACAGAGTGGAATTTGAAGGTCACACCTTTACTTTCCAGTTTTGTAACTCAAATTATGCCAAATATTCGATTTCATAGGTGATATGTTAGCCGAACATATCACAAAAGTCAAAGTTAGGGCTAGGAAGTTTCTGTTGCATGAAGCAGAAAAAAAGAGAACCAAATGAGAGGAGGAACCAAGTGAAATGGGGAACCAGTATGGGATGGCATGCTGTACATTCTTCTGTGGAGGGAGAGTTATCCCTCCCATCTGTAGGAGAGAGAGTTATAGAGTGTTTTGGTGGTGGTCAACAGGTGCAGATCAGACCAGGAAAAACTGGTACAGATGTGGAGAGGTGGGAGGGAGTATCTGGAGTAGCTCCAGTGAAGGCCTGAATCACTCTCTCATTTTTTTTCAGCGTCTCACCACAAGACACATTTACAAATATATTCTCTCACTCTGGGACCCCAACTCATTCAAATATACTAACTTTCTTGTCATGCGAGGACCCACCAGCACTAGGCCAGGAAACCTACAATGCAACTAGGACCAGCCCATAATATAATACAACCAGGTGCTTGAGAGGTGGTGGGTTTTAGCGTAAACCTGCCAGTAAGCCAGTCAATATTGGTGTGATACAGTATGACAACTCAGCATTAATGAGGTTTACCTTCCAATGAGGACAATTTACCAGCTGACTTTCTCATGAACACAATTAAAATATATCATGCAACACGTTCTGTATATATATTCACTGCTATGGCTTCTGAGTGAGCGTGAATTCATCTAAAAAATGGCCTTATGTTTGCTCATGAAGGGTATTGTGTGCTTTTAAACTTTGATTCCAAGAAAAGCTGGGAAAAATACTAAATACAGTGAGTGCGTTGAGTAATTATGAAGAAAATGTAACAGGGTTGAGAGAGAGAGTAACAGGGCGGAGGGAACCGTTGCTACTGAGGAACTTGGGTGAAAGCCTCTTCTACCACAGAGGCTATTCTGCTCTGGTCCACCTATGGAGAAAACACAAATATTTGCAACAATCCAGGACAGAATAAAAACATACACTGAACAAGACTTGCCAGTTAGATTGTGCACTTTTTGATCAACAATATGGTTCACACACACATACACACACACACACACACACACAGACACACACACACACAAGTCAGTATGATGGAAAAGACAGAAAAGTGTTTTGTATATCTAGGAAATCCATTAACAGGAAGAAAATGTGGGAGAATTTATATAACACCCGAGCCCACAGAGAGATGGAATGACCATATGGTATCAGCGTGGGTAGGTGTGTGTGTGTGTGTGTGTGTGTGAGAGAGTGTGAGTGTGAGTGAGTGTTTGTGTGGTGGTGGTATGTAATTGTTGATGACTAAATGTATGTGTGGGCAGATAAGAGTGTAACAGGGGTCACCTCACCTCTTCAACATCACCTGTAGTTTCAAACACTTCAAGATAAAAATAGCACCCTCAATCTCACCTATTACCCACATACACATTGGCCTGTGCATGCCCACACATGTGCACACACAAACACACACACATAGATGATGAATGTGATAGCCTCTCTTAAACACACAGACACTCACCTCACTGATTAAACCCAGTTGGACCAACTCTCCAGCCAGCTCCTGAACATTCTCATCTGAAACACACACCGGCCCAGTTAGTGAGAGTAACACACAGACATGTAGCAACACCTGCACATCAGTTCTGTAGCAGTCACTCACTACCTCCCCTGCGCAAACATGGTGACACACACACACACACACTTTTGGGTCCTGAGCTAGACTTTGAAAAATGGATCATAATTATTGCACACATTATGTTTGGTTACACCCCCAAATCAAGGTAATCTTTGCCCGTGCCAGCAGGCAGTGGAAGCGTTTTCATGGTCTATTGATTTTTAATCAACTAGCTGTCAATATATAACCGAACCAGGAATGTGACTGGGACAAGACAAAATAAAAGGAATAAATTGTTATCGGGAGGAGTGTCCAAAGACCTTGATATTCTGAAAACAAAAACTACCAGCAGCCCACAACCACCTGGCCAGGGCTGGGAAAGAGGGCTGGGGCTAGGGGATTGGCACTGGGGCTGAGAAAGAGGCTTATGCTCTCGTTAGTGCTTTGGCCTGCAAACCTAACTCCTTACTTTAGAGGGAAAAGCAAGACCAATCAACAGTCTAGCTCAACACTCAGTTAATGGGAACACAGTGTTGGGTGTGGGAGGACCAGGAGAGAGGAAAGGAGTAAAATTGAAGTGGTCCAGTTAGCTAGTGACCCAGTACAGTGCTACTTTGGACTTTGGCATATTGATAAGGAAGCCTTCAAAGAATATTCTCTGATAGCAGCAAGAGGGAGTGTGTACAGAGAGGCCAGAGAGGACAGGGTGTGTCTGTGAGATTGATTGGTGTGTGTGGGTGTGTGTGTCTGTGAAGTTACAGCATGTGCACCAGTGGAATTAGGGTGTGAGTGAGTTAGAGAAAGAGAGAAAACGAGAGAGATAGTGAGGGAGAGAAAGCAAAAGAGATCGGGAGAGAGAAAGTGAAAAACGACTGGTGTGTGTGTGTGTGTGTGTGTGCCAGTGAAGAGATGGTTGGCTCCTGACACAGATAATGTCAGCTGTCAGTTGCAGCCATGCCTCGCATTCTCCACATGCCTGCAACACTGCACATGCCTCTCATACCTGTGTGTATGTGTGTGTGTGTTGGATCATACTCCCCACATTCTCCTGACCATTGCAACAGTTGTGTGTATCCTATATCCTTTTCTCTTCCTCCTCCCTTGGGTCTAGCCAGTGACACTGCAGCCAGATGAAAATCTTGTATCTCCAAAAAGTCAAAATTTCAGGAATTCAAAACGGAGCAAAATCTTACAGTAAAATGTGTTTTGAACAGATTTGGCGCCCACCAATGTTATGAAACCTACTCTCCACATTAAAAAACAATTTTACTATTCAGTCCAAATGAAAAAAAAGATGTCCAAAGTGTTGAGATACAAGGTTTTCATGAGACATCAGCGATGCAGGCTGTCTCTCTAGGGAAGCCTAAAATGGCCTTGCGTATATTGTGACTCCATTTGAGCTCCAAGCTCTCTCTGGAATCTCACTCTCACTTTCACACACGCTTCAGTGTGCACATATGGAGATTCATAAGGACAAAACTATGTGGGCGGTAAAATCTGAGAGGGGACAGTGGACTAGGCTGTGCTCCCAGGCATATAAACACACACACATTTGTATTAGTATACTTGTGAGGACCTTCATTGACTACATTCATTCCCTAACCCTAAGCTTATCCTAAACCTCAACTAACCTTAACGCCTGAGGAGCTGCCAAAATGACAACACTTCGCAAAAAGTCCTCACAAAAAAAGTTCAGCACAAACTGGTTCTCACAAAGACAGAAGCACAACACACACACACACATACACACAAGGCGTGTGTTTTTTCCCACTGGAACATGGGTTTATCAGAGGTTGTCAAACAGACAGGAGAGTAAGGACAGGAGACTAATGCAGAGATGCTTTCTGTAAATATAACTCACTTATTGTTTTAACATACATGTATGGGGACAAAACAAAGTGTGGGGACAGTGGACTTACATACAAAGACACACACACACACACACACACACACACACACACGCCTGCCTTAATGACCTCAAATCCTCTTATTTTCTCATCTCATCCCGATACCACGCATCTTCAGTGATATCAAATGATCCTCTGATTGCAGGAACCATTGTAATATTGACTGATTGGAAACTGGAGGGCAGTGATGGACATTTAAAAGGAAAAAATCCTACTTGGTAATCTTTTAATCACTAGGAGTTGTTTGCGCCTGCATGGCAAGCCAGATGAGTGATGTTTGATATTCTGGTTTTGGGTATAGATGCTCATTGCAGTGATCAGAAGATTTTATGTAGAAGGATTTGAAAATATCTTTTTTTACAATTGCCTCTCTCTATATTACACACTATACATTGAAATTTGTCTTCTACTATCTTCCTGAGACATGTGTAAAGGTGCATGTATACCCCTCAACACAGGGGCAGGCGAGACATGTCTGTCTGTCTCTCTTCTCTAGCCACATTTTTACATGAATTTGGTCCCAGACATTTAAAGCAAGAATAAGAAAAGCACACCTAAAGAAAGATTAGCAACCTGCTGACTGGATTGGAGGAAGATACTTGTAAATGTGTTTGTTTGTGTACACTATACAGGGATGTGACCAGTACGACAAAAATTCTAAACAAGAATCTTCATTAGAAAAAAATTAAACTTTTCACATGTCTGAGTATGTGTGTCTGTGTGTGATAGAAGAGTTGGTCTTACTAGGTAACATGTCACAGCTTAAATGTCTGTTCAGTTTGTCCTCCAGTTTCAGCAGTAATGTTAGCTGTCAAGAGATGGGAGAGACAACAACAGACAAAATTAAATTCAAAAGAATTGAGATAATTTTACTTTCATGTATGCCTGGGAAAAAAAACAACAACAAATGGCTTTGAATAATATCGCATTGTTGGACCTTACGTTGCCCATGAAATAATTCTGAATTGGTGGCATGTTGAAATATTCGTGGCCAACCAATAAATATGTATAGATTTTTATCAATAAAGACCAGATGTTCAAGAGACTTACGTGATACTTTGCTCCCTCCTCAACTGGCTCAATGTTACACTGCATATGAACAACCTACAGGAGATATATGGAAATCTGAATATAAATGGTTCTCAGAATGACAGGTTGGTTACAGAAACTGTCTTGTTAGCTAATGGTTTTGGTACAGTCCCAGAACACACTTTCACACACCCTTCGTGTCTCGAGCTCTGCGGGTTCAGGGGTGGGGGATTTGACCGAGGGGGTGACAATGGGAGACTTAACAGTCTCCTGTTGAGGCTGCTGAGGACAAGGCAGGCCAAACGCCGTCAGTGGATAAATACCATTCCTGACCCAGAGAGAGAGGGAGGGAGAAGGAAAGGGAGAGGCAGGGGAGGGAGGCATTAGAGGGTGGGAGTAAGAGAAAATGAGAAAAGAGGGGGAGAGAGAGAAAATTGTATTTTGCAACTGAATCTCTTTCAATATAACACAAACATTTTAAATAACAATGTTTCTCTCTTCCACACAGAGCAATATGCAATGCCTTCAGAAAGTATTCAACCCTCTTGACTGGAGCCAAATAGAGGTAAATTCTGGAGGAGAAACTGCTTCAGAGAGCCAAAGACCTTACACTGGGGTGATGATTTAAGTTTATGTTTACAGGACAAATCTGAGTTTGAATGGGAGAAAATCCAGTGTAAGACATAAGCAAGACCTGAAGCTGTAATCACTGCCAAGGGTGCTTCTACAAACTACTAACACAGAGGTTTGAATACTTATTTAAATGAGATATTTCTATATTTCATTTTTCAATAAATTTGCAAAACAATTTCACTTTGTCATTATGGGGTATTTTTTATAGTTTGTTGACCAACCTAATCCATTTTGTATTCAGTCTGTAACACCACAAAAGGCAGAAAAAGTCAAGTGGGTTGAAGACTTTCTGAGGGCATTGTATCAAAATATCAGATCTGAACATGGAGCGAAGGAGACAGACAAAACAAATAGTCTACTGCTGCCCCCATGTGGTTGGTTAGTGTATTGCATCTTTGGGACTTTGGGGAATTGTAAACGATAGACTGAGCAAACCAGAACAAACGAAGACAGACTCTGTGTATGTGACTTGATTGGTTGATAGCTCACACATGACTGGCAAATGTGCTTTCTGCATGCTTAAACAGTGAATTGAGGGTACAGTATAATGAATGGGTTTGCTCTGATCCTTGTTGTACAGGTGATGTGTTTGTTTCTTACCTCACATCCTCCAGGAATTTATCCAGCTCCAAGGCAGGAAACTGTGAAAGCCTAAGGAAAAAAAGAAAACAGAACCACAGAATGACCACAGAATTAGAACTGTGGTAATATATCATTTCCAATTAATTCAAAACACCAACTATCTATGGATATGAGCCTATGGTGATACAAGGGCAACAAGATTAAGGAAAATGTCAAGGCATCTCTCCCTTACTTGAACTGGACACCCTCTTTCCTCTCAGCGATGACCAGGTTGGGGTCCATGTTCTTGGTAATCTCCTCCAAGGCATTCTCAGGAATCATGTCTGGACAAACACAAAACATTGAGGATTGATTAGATGATACAGGGCGTTAGAATAAAACACTTCCCACTGACACTTGCTTCAGTTTTCCCTGGCAGATGATGGCGTGAGAGAGTGTGGAAAAGACTCGTGACCCAGAGAGCACATCGCGCTAATAGTGCAATTCGTACATGCACGTTTTTGTGTGTGTGTGTATTACACTCAGATGATCTAGTGCATTAAGTGTTTGTGTGTGAAACTGTATTACAATATACACTCAGTCGCCAGTTTATTATGTAAACCTTTCTGTTCGTGACAACTGATCACTCCTACAGAAAGTGATATGCACATGGTTTGCTATATATCAGACAGGCAGGCATTGAGGGATTCAGTTACTGTTCAGCTGAACATTAGAATGGCCAAAGCGTGACTGTGAGCATGGCATGACCGTCGGTGCAAAGCACACTGGTTCCAGGATCTCCCAAACGGCTTCTCCCCCTTTTCATGCATGACTGTGGCTTGATGGAGAACAGTGCACCAAAACAAAAAGACACCTAGCCTCCAGCAATCCTGTGGGCGAAAACAACTCATTGATGTGAAATATTGTTGGACAATGGCAGTAGACAACCACCCAATGCTTGACGGATGTGGTGTGTGTGTGTGTGTGTGTGTGTGTGTGTGTGTGTGTGTGTGTGTGCGGGTGTGTGTGTTAAGACTTACGTTGGTGGCTGACAATGCAATGCGCAGCCAGCAGTTTTAGCAGCGGTACTTCAAACAGAGCCTGGTTAAACAGCAGTTCTCTGCCTGTAGGCCTTCTACTAGGATCACACTCCAGGCACTTCTGGATAAACTCCTACAAAACACAAACTCCTGGGTCACACACTTCTGGATAAACATCTGGGTGTGGGCATATTTTTGTGCATGCACACACATGCACAGGAAAAATAGCTGTCACCTTGGGGGCTTTAACACACATGTATACACACAAACCTAAGCTTACCCTATGCAATTATGGGATAATCTTTCAACATGCTCATGATCCTGCAAAAGCACACTCCCTCCTCCTCTCCTTACCCTCTGCAGTGGATCCTCCAGGGACTGTATGGCATTGTTGATGGCCTCCTGAGAAACATAGGAAGACTCTCCATTCCCCTGGATCTCCAAGACCGCCATCTATAACACATATGCACACACACACACACACACACACACACGTTAGGAGATTGTTTTGGGAAGTGGCTTAGGCCATTCCATCATGTTTTATGGGTTCCATCTCACCTCTAAGGCACACATGCCAAAGGAGTAGATGTCTACAGCTGTGGTGACATCAGCAACAGCTAAACACAGAGAGAGAGAATAAAAAGGTAAAAACAGGGGATATATAGATAATATATCAAAGCTTAGTCATTTCTTAATTTAAGCTGCAGAAACATCACTGTCAGTACGGCTGCTGTCTTCCCAGAAGCAATAGAGTGAAAATGGTGATTGTCATGAGTAGATGATTTAGGCTTAGAGGCTTTTTCATGTTTAGCCTGCACACAAAACACACATTTTATTGTGTTATGTCAGTATAAGAAATCTTAGGGATAAAGGAAAAAAATAGGCTGATTTTCCCCAAAGATGCCAATGCATTTTCAATGTTTACCAATATATTTTCAATCGTCTGGCTTAGTCCAAAGGTCAACAGACAGTGTCTTCACATGGCAGACCATCAAGTCCAAGAACAACAAAAGTAAATACAAGGTTTGTTTTGTAATCTCTACCTCCATATTCTGGGGCAAAGAAGTGCAGGTTCTTCTGCTCCTCGCGACACGTCTTCACATGGTTGTTAATGGTGTCTGGAGCAACTGCAGAGGAAAGACAGAAGGAGAGAATCAACAGGAGAGAAGAGAGGGGAGGGAGAGTAGAGAACAGAGAGAGGTGAGGTGAGAAAGACAAGAAAGAGAGTATGAAAGACAGGGAGGGACAGGAGGCAGGGACAAGAAGCAGGGAGATCAATATTATCTGTACATTTTGTAAACTACAGTGTGTACTACAGCCTGTTGTCTCAGTTTATATCTGTCAGCAGGGTTCACCACAAACCATGTAACTAGGGATCCACCATCAGTGCTACTGGATGGAAAGTGGGACGATACCAGGCTAAAATAACTATATTAAAGAAAGTGGTGAATAAAAAAAGAATATGATGCCAAACCATCAAACAAATATGACATCATATGATTTCAGCCTTTTTCATGCATGGAAGGATGTTATATTTCTATAATGGATAAAATGGAAATTGCAACCACTTTTTGTCAAATGACAAGTCTATATTGTTCAGTAAAAGTAAAGGATTCGATTGTTCCTTTTTACGTGCCGATACATTTCAGCAACTGTAGGTATCAGTAGTCTGTACTGTTAAAAAATACATGTAACAGAGGTTCCCCTTGTGAATCTGCTGTAGAATCATGTGAAATTTCCTATCAGTTAATCCATAATTGAGTGTCATTTGAGTCCATCGACGCTGCCCCAGGTCCGCTACATAACATCCAGGGAGGAACCCAGTGTAATTCCATACCTGATCCGATCTTGATGAGCCCGTTGTGCTGGATAAAGATGGTGTCACAGGTCAGGTTGCCGTGGATGATGGGAGGGTCACATGAGTGGAGGTAACTGCAGGACAGAAAAAACAAGCAAACACACACACATGCATACAAACGATATAAGAGAGGGATTGGACATTTTTCACCACAATGGGTCAAAATAGGATTGTTTTCAATGTTTGGTGAATTCTTCTGTGAGTGACTGACTGTATTGATTTTATTGCATTGTCAGAGAAATGGAAACCAACCTGAGGGCTGAGAGGATCTGTGTGCACCATCTCTTCCAAGCCTGTAGAACCACACACCTTATCAGAGCTCTTACTGGCCAGTTTCCAAAACGGGGATAACTACGGCTTACATCGTGATCTAACTTTGTCCAAAATAAAATTCAAAATTTTTTGCAATACTTTTTGCATTTTCTTACCGATACCCAAATGGCTTTTTATTTGTTTGCTACACTAATTAAATACTGCTTTTGAATCCCATGTTCAAAATATTTTTGAACTGGTCCTGGCACTGGAAAGCCCCACTCTTCCCTGTTGTGATAAAGGGGCTATTGACGTCCCACAAGATATCTGGGTCATTTAGGGCCTAGACGTTTCAAATACCCTTATCCTTAAAAACAAAGCTTTATTGTTGCCTCTATATACTGGCAGTTATTACCTTTTCATTCATTGTCTTGTGGTTCTTCTTTGTCTTCTTCAGAAACTGCTTCAAGCTTCCTGATGACATGTACTCAGTAATGAAAATCACCTGAGGAAGACGTGAAATAAACCATTCAAGAATGAGGAGCAAATCAGAGGACAGACATTATTCAAATATTGGGGGAAAAGACGAGGAGTGCTTGTTTTATTTTATTTTGGAAGTGCTGATACTATTTTTGAAGCTGACAGGTTAGCTGGAAATGTATTTAAATGATCTTGAACAAGTTTAAGTGGTTTTACCATTTTCAAAACAGGTTTATTCCAAAAACAGGTCCAGTGATTTGAACTGGTGAACTTCAAGGCTACCTGTGAATGTTTTGCCGAGTCTGAGACTCACCCTCGCCCGGTTCTCCTTGGTGTCGGCCCAATACTTGTGGAACTTGACAATGTTCAGGTGCTCCAACTGGATCAGGTTATCAAACACTGCCTTCACTTTCTCCTAAACACACACACACTTACATTTCACTGACTGAATATTGTACAAATCCCCAATGAGCACAGGGGGATTCAAGGCCCAAAATTAATCAGATAGTAGAGTGAGAACTTGGAACAGTTATGTTTGCAATCCCATTCATTTTAGCTAATGACGTAATGACAAGACTGCAATTAAAACTTGCTTTCATTGATTTTAATGTGCATGAATGATAAATAATGTGTCCACAAAATTATATAAACTATATATAACTATTGAAACCAATACTTATGGGAGGATATTTAGTTAATTTTGATAAACTGCTTGCTAAGATAGCAGAGGACCGGCCCTCCCTCACCCATCACAAATTAAAAAAGAAAAAAAAAAAAAAAAAGGCGCCGAATGGTCCAGTGTCAGACGTAATATAAACAACGAACCCATTTAAACGTGACATCAAAAACCCACTGCAGAAGCAAAGCGAAAAATTAAACACCCAAGAGTTTGAAATCTGATTTTTTCGAAACATGATTTTACAACAGTCAGATTTCAGTGTCAATACTTGACAGTTTTTTCCACATTGTAGACCCTGAGCGGCTACATTCTCACCATTATAGCTCCATATCTGCACACTATATATACAGCTTATCTTTCTGCCCCTCTATAATTTTCCAGGCCATTTTTAAATGTGGATTCAAGGTGTTTTTGTCATTTTCAACATAGTTTAACATCGAGGCCAATAAAGACCAGTGATGAAAAGTCTGTTCTTTTGCCTCTTTCACGTTTTAATGTGATACCTTTATAACTGAATGAGTCAACACTGAAAAGATTATATTTAGCTCACTGTCCCAATCCATATGCTATGAACTGTACAATTACTCAAGTCACTATTAAATTACCTGCAGTACCTCATACCCAAACCTGTTTTTTTGTTTTTTTTGGCAAAGCAAAACCAGTCTGCCTTTAAACTATCCTTGCCTGTAAGTATTAGAATGGACAATACACACATACACTATCAAGTTTCCCCATGCTAACTGTGTAACAGTAAGCATTACCTCCTGCAGTTTGAAGTTCTTCCTTTCTGAGAACATGACTTCATTCCACACCACCTCCACCCCCTCCTCTGTGTCCATGGCCAAGTAGGCAGCATCTATCCCTGGGACATTACGCTGATTCACCTACAGAAGAAGTGAATGGAAAAAATAGATTATGAGACAACACATGCCCGCAGTGCAGTACAACCTGAAAATAGGAGACATCAAGTGATCCTCTATTAAAGACTATTTTGTTGGGTACCATCCCATTTTTCAACACTAAATTCTATTGAATAATGCACCAACCAGTCTGGGTACAGTCCTGTCATTATGACTCTAAATTACAAATGGGATAAAGTCCTACTAAAGAATTTGAGAAATGGCGTGGCATATCACAAAACTGGCATAACTCCTCAACAGTTTGTCCAACCATCATAAAACCTGACACCTCTGTTGAGCACAGGCAAGGAACCATGTCTGCTCAGGCATTTTCAAGTTGACTGACAGAGAGTGCAATTAAGGACACAACACTGTATGTGTTAATCTGGTCTATTGACCTTCATCACTTTGGTATACATGCTCTAGGGCCAGTTGAAATCTTAAGTTTGGTTTTGATTGATGCAGGTGGATGTGACCCATCACATAACGGCTTATAACTCTTTGAAGGTTTGGACTGTCCATCCTTTTCTCTCATTACCATCCAACCACCCCTCTCTCTGGCCCTGCTCCTCCTTTACCTCCTCTCTGCGTTTCTGCCAGCGACCACAGGGACTCTCCTCCAGAATGTCTGATTCGTCTTCGCTCTCGTCCTCGTCCTCCGTGGCTGTGGTGGCAGGAGGGGGCATGGAGGTCGCAGGCGGGGACACCGACGCTCCGCCTGGTCCCTGCTGGTTACCGGTTACATGTGCTGCTGTGGCCTCTGCCTTGTTTCCCTCTGCAGCTGGAGTTGCTTTCCCCTCTCCCTCCGACATCATGACACAGCTTGTCTGCTGGGTTTTCCTCCTCTCTGCTCTTGTTCTTGGGCTGCAACAGGTGATAGGGAGCCTCTCTCTCTCTCTCTCTCTCTCTCTCTCGCTGAGTGCCTCTCTGTTCCAGTTGGTCACACCCCCATCTTTTCCTCTGGCCTCGCTTTCAGCAGCTTAGAGCCTGAAGAACTGCAGGCAAATGACAGCATGTCTAGTGTTTAGCTCATTCTCTCTCTGAGCTCTGTCTCTCTCACCCCTCCCAAACAATTACACGATTCCATTCTCTCTCACAGTCACAGTCACACACACACACACACACACACACACAACATTTGACAATACCCGTGCTGACATGACTAGGTCAACTAATTCACAATAGGGAACTAACTGAACTATTCTCTCAGTTAATTAACTAGTAAGTAACTACGGTGTGCTTGAATGTCTTATGGTGAGCTAGGGGCCAGAGGCAGAGAAAGATTAACAAAAGTCCAGTAACGTTAACACTAAACCACCAGCCAGCTCTAGCTAGCTAACTGTTACCGTTTAGCTAGCTAACTCAAGTTCTGCCTCCTACTCCTTGCTAACTTTCCCGGCTAACAGGCTAACGACAGCTAAATAAACAAATAGATAACATTAAGTTAACTGGCATTCAATCAAAATGTTACCGTGGAACAAATAACTACCACCACCGAAATGGCCTTGGGTTACTTACATAAGTAAAAGCTGTACAAGGGATGCAGTCAAACCATAATGCTAGTTCGTCATTAAAAAAATGTTGGTGTTTCTAGACTCTTTCTTAGCAGGAGTGGGAGGGGCGGGACAACACTTGGAGAGCACTTGTTTGCGCACACAAAACGCAGTGCAGTGACTCCGGTGTTAGATAATACAGCTTATCAAAAATATTAATGTTAATAAATCTACCCTTCACGGGAATAATAGAAAATTATTCATGTATACTAAATAAGGTAGTCTTGACTCTTGCAGTAAACGAGATATAACGTTAGGTGGGTATGTTTTATATTCCAGCACAGCCCCGGTGTTTGTAGTGTACCATGTTGGACCGCCAGTGTCAAGCCAGCCAGAATTAATAACGGTATTCACTGTCAACATTTTCAAAACAAAGGCCTTACTGGCGAACAAACGTTTTGACGTTTTGGCTTAATACAATGTACCACAGTGAAAATAAAGGTTAGATTTTGGTTCGATTCAGGCAAGTCGTCCCGCTCATCAAGTGTACGGTAGGTAAAATCGAGCGCACCCAGTGGGGAGAGGCAGCTCAAAGGCTTCACAGTCAAGATGTCAAGATAATTCACATCCTACTCCAGCCTATGGTCGGAATGGAAACCCTTGTCCGCTGGACCGGAACAGCATCTCGCACCTGTGTACAACAGTCTAATATTAGAACAACAGTCGTATCTAAATGCATATTCGTCATTGACATCAAACATCACCTTACTACGCATGTGTGAAACAGAAGCACCTGCTAAACAAAATTGTGTTTTGCTGATTTGAAGACATGTTTATATCTTTCAACATATTCGTGGCTTACTAAGACATTAAACTAAATTAAATGAGTCTTTATCAAAAAAGGAAGATATTGCACCGAATGTGAGGCACTCTCATTACCCCCAGCGAGAAAAGAAGCGGTCTAATCTACCTAAAGGGACTAAGCGAACACGGAAGTACGGAGAGGTGAACCCTCTCGCAGCGCCTGTGTACTTTCTGGACAGCTGTTTCACGTTGCCAAAATACTGCGCAAGATGTTATCCACGATAGGCTGAAATAAAAACTATATGCAAGACAGTGGTGCAAATAAGCTAGTTGGAAAAGAAAGGGGTGCTTGTTTTGCCGCTGGGCGGTTTGGTGGATAACAAGCCCTCCAGTCTCTTCGCCCACCATGCAGAGGCTGACGGAGGCCGACTGCAGGAGTCGCACATAGCGGATATTTTATGGAAGGTGGGACGAGAGAGGCTGTGAGGCTGGGGACATCAGCTGAGTTGGGGAGAGAAACCTTACGTTAGCTAGCTAGCGTTCGTGAGTGGATATAAGCATTGAGTATTTTGACTTGATCATATCAACATCCCGCCGATTCAGTGGACATGGCTGCGAACGGTAACAATTTGACGCCTGGGATGGGAGAGATCATCCAGTTGAACGTCGGTGGGACAAGGTAGGCTGATGTCAACATGACAGCTCGATCATGATCGCCTGGTCACCATTTAGGACATTTAAAACGTGCCGAAGTAAAGCAAGGATATACACGGTGTCTTGTACATCTTGTTAGGGCACTTCATTATTTCTCTGTCTCACTCACTCACTCACTCACTCACTCACTCTCAAGCGCGCGCGCGCACACACACACACACACACACACAAACACAAACACAAACACACACAGTAGGTTTTCATGAAAATACATAATGTGCGCTTATAAACGAACAATTCTATTATTAAGCTAATATTGGTGCAAGTAATTATAATCTCCACCACTATGTGTGTGTGTGTGTGTGTGTGTGTAGCATTAGTAGAACAAATTAATAATTCCAGTCCACATAAGTATAAAATGTAAAGGGGAAATTTCCAGGCTGCCCCCCACCCTTTTAATTTGAACATACCCTGAACTGGCCTCACTTCTTTCCATAATCTAGTGATAGTAACTACTGTGTTATTGTGTCCTGGCAGGTTCAGCACCTCCAGACAGACTCTGATGTGGATCCCAGACTCGTTCTTCTCAAGGTGGGTTGAATGTTTGCCTGCTCTCTAAGAGCCCAGGATGCACACAGTGGCCCTGGACTGTTTGTGCAAGTGCTATTCCCACCTTGCCTCTGTGTACTCAGTGAATGAGCATTAGCTTCTGTCATCTCAGGGAGATTAGCACCTAGATTAGATTAGGCGTATCAAATACAGTATTGGTCACTGAAGTTCAGTGATGGAGTATATTGGGAGGACCATGGGTTTGGCAATGAAACATAGAAAGGTAACAGAAATGTGTCTGTACAACCATTTGAGTGGTATTGCAATGTACATATTTCAAAGCAGGAGTTCTTAAACGTGTTTAACAAGGGACCCAAACTGAATAAATTTAGCCTAGACTCCCCCTGGGACTTCGGCTAATTAAGCTATGCTAGCACTCTTGCCATGTAGGAGCCACCTACCAGAAGCAGGCCGGAGAGCCAGTGTGCACGCTAAATGCTGTGGTGCAGACACAAGTCATGTTACGTTTTCTTTGCTCAGTGCACTATTTGTGGAGAGAGGAGATGTTCTCGCCCCAGTTGTCAACTTAAATAAAGGGAAATTCAGATTACATATTTAATGTTAAGGAGTGTGTGTGTGTGTGTGTGTGTGTGTGTGTGTGTGTGTGTGTGTGTGTGGGAAGGGGGGGGGGGGTGCCATCCTCCCACCTCATATCATATTCATCCTTTCATCATGTTAAGTATCCAGCAACAATAGTTCTGATGGAAAAATGTCACAGAATTAAGAGACCTAACAATTTTCTATGTCAGTTTGCTTTCATTTCTTACATGTTACACCTTTTGCTATTTTACTATGGTGAAATTCTCTGATTTTAGACTTGTATTCACCAAATATTCAATACTAGCATTGGTATTGATGAATCCCTTGCTCTAAAATGTTTCTTATTTGGATACTGTCAGTACAATCTATGGACAAAGTTTTTATATATTGGTCTTGTACTTGTTTGTTTTCAGTGTCAGGTAGCCTAGATGATTATTTTTGTCTTTGCTTCAGTAGGATTCTAACCATCAAGGTAATTTTACAGCATTTGGTGTCTGTCACCATGTAATGAATGGATGTAGGGGAACCACTGTTGGGAGTGAAACAGGTGGTTGTTGCTGGGCAGTAATACCATGGCATGGTCGTAACTTACTCAAACACAGCCTGAGCTCGCAGTTTGACAACAGCTGACCAAGGAGTGCTAATGCCTGTCTGTCTGTCTGCCAGCCCACCTGTCTGTCTGTCTGTCTGTCTGTCTGTGTCTGCCTATCTGTCTGTCTGTCTGTGTCTGCCTATCTGTCTGTCTGTCTGTCTGTGTCTGCCTATCTGTCTGTCTGTCTGTCTGTGTCTGCCTATCTGTCTGTCTGTCTGTCTGTCTGTCTGTCTGTCTGTCTGTCTCTCTGCCCCCCAACTGTCTGTAGTCACTAAAGTCGTTCTTTGACTCCACATCCACATTACACACCTAAAATGGATGTAGCATTTTCAACATGTGTGTTATTGTAGCTTGGGACAACAACCGTCTTGTGTTCCTTCTCAGCAGAATATGATAAAATGTGTAAATAGCAATGCACGCTGATATGAAAACTTCCTGTTTTAGAAGGTAATAGTCCATAGTACAGAGACAACAGGTCAGAAGATTTGTTGCTGTCCAAATAGTTTTGATGTTTACTGCAGGCAGTAGTGTGGACCGACGTAACAGAGCTGTGAAGTGGAAATGGAGAACTGCTTGGGTTAACTGGAGCATTGTGTGTGTGTGTGTGTGTGTGTGTGTGTGTGTGTGTGTGTGTGTGTGTGTGTGTGTGTGTGTGTGTGTGTGTGTGTGTGTGTGTGTGTGTGTGTGTGTGTGTGTGTGTGTGTGTGTGTGTGTGTGTGTGTGTGTGTATGTTTTCCAGTTTGCTGAGCGGTAGGATATCAACTCTTCGGGATGAAACTGGAGCCGTAAGTATAGCTTCAGTTGCATCTTATTCCATCAGACAAAACCAGGACAGTGTCTTCAGGCCAAATCCGACCCTCCCCAAAATTCGTCTTGGCATTTAAGAGATGTTCCATTTTTTGCATAACAAGATGCGTCATCTGTTCTGTTATGATGTAATTTATTGAATTATGATGAGATTTTGAGATGGCATTGTTATGTTTACAAACAAACGAGATATGACATTAAACCAAAATCCATAATTAAATTTAATCCATTTGCATTTCATCATGTTTTGATACCGCTGGGCTGGATGCACACTACAAGATTTTGACCACAGGCTTTACCACATAGATAAAGAGATTAAGAACATGTAAATGAACATTGCTGTTGTATTGAATGAAAACATATATCTTTGCTATGGTCGTGTTTTTAGTCATTTTCAGATTCATGCCCATGCGTAATTGAAATTATGCAATGGGTTTTGAATGGGTCTGATCGGCCCTAGGCTCAGAGATAGACACAAACTCTCAGTACAAGTAAAAATATTTACATCACCATAAGAAAACAGTCAAATCAACATAATTGGATTTACAAGGTTTTCATTTATGATGCATTTTTCTCACAGGCCAATCATAACAATTTGGTTGGGACAGCAACTTTGATGAAAGAGTCCATCTTTAAAAAACGATGCCCTTTCACAAATCTCTTTTCCACAATGGTTAATGAAGACCTGCATTTGCCCCTTACTGTGTGTTCTTCTGCTTCCAGATATTTATTGACAGGGACCCTACAGCTTTTGCACCCATCCTGAACTTCCTCCGAACCAAAGAATTGGACTTGAGGTAAGGAGTCATGAACAGTCTATGTTCTGTTTGACTGTAAACATTCAAATATCATTGTCAATGTCAAATGCCATTTTTAGGAAGTAATTCTGTTGGGTTGTGGCCGCTGTTTTACAGTATGTGCTCTTTCTTTTTCTTGGCAGAGGTGTGAACATCAGCATTCTGCGACATGAAGCAGAGTTTTATGGGATAACTCCTTTAGGTATGTTCCTGCAAGGAGTTTTAAGAGGGGTGAATGGAGGTAGCAACCTTCTTGTTAGCACAAATATTGGTGATTATAGACATTAGGGAAACCTCTGGGGAAAATAATGCACCTGCCCTCTGTCCCTCTTTGGTGAATGTGTGTAAAATCCCCATTTTATCAACACAATTCACCTCTACACTCTCCCTCTTGTTGTGTCTGGGCAAATGTCCCACTTATCAAACATTGTTCTGAATTCATATACAACGTGTCCAAGGTCAAAGCCTTGATACTTTCAGTTTCATATAATACCCCACTGTTGTTGTAGTTCCTGTTTCAGTGTGTTTTAACTTCCCTGCATTGTCTGTGTTCAGGGATGGGAAAGCTATCAAGATGTTAGTTTATGATTACTGATCACCTGCGTAAAGTAATAATCAGGAACAAAATCAACTCAGTAACATAACCTAATTTCAGATACCTCTGGTTTAAAAGTTTAAAACAGTTTATTCTGATATCCAGACATTAATTTGGATATTGTTATTATTGATTTATCATCATCTGCAACTATAATCATCTATTATATATTCAGAAAATGTTTTAAAAATCTAGAGAGCATAATTTTCAATTACTTTTTCTGAGTAATCCAATAAGTAATCACTTATTTTTTCAAAAATATCTCTAATCCTATTTTTAGTGCCATGAGCTGATTGCAGCTACCAGATTTTCGTAATCATATGAATTAACTGGAGTTCTTTTTGGATATATAAACTGTTACTCATCGACTTGGTGTGTGTGTGTGTGTGTGTGTGTGTGTGTGTGTGTGTGTGTGTGTGTGTGTGTGTGTGTGTGTGTGTGTGTGTGTGTGTGTGCGTGCGTGTGCGTGTGCGTGTGCGTGTGCGTGTGTGTGTGTGCGCAGTGCGACGCCTCCTGCTGTGTGAGGAACTGGACCGCTCATCATGTGGTAGTGTTCTCTTCCACGGCTACCTCCCGCCCCCAGGTAAACTCATGGAACTAGTTGATTGGCTGATTGAAGGTTTGATTGATGGGTCGGTGTATTCCGCTGATGTTGCAACAGAAATAGTGGCTATGAACACACAAATCCAGATTGTAATTGGGACTGGTTATACCATGTCTGAACACAAGCCATAAACAGTAACAAAACAGCAGAGCTCCACATCAACGTTAATTTCAGTGTGTCTTTACTCGACAGCCATCCCAGCCCGTAAGTCAAGCCCCCCCTCCGCAGCCTCTAGCTCCGCCCTTGAGGAGCGGCCCGGTCCAAGTGGAGCAGAGGGGGGGTTCACCCGAACCGTTCCCCCCGCTCACCCCTCCCTTCCCGGCCCACCTGGGACAGAGGACACCCACAGACTGGGTGAGTAGACCAGGACCCCAAACCCCAAAGACTGAGTGAGATAGTTTACCGCTGAGTACAGCAAACCATGGAACAATGATGGATTAATAATTAAAGGATAAGGCTGGTGTTTTTTAATGCATTGCTTACCATCAACAAATCCTATGAAAATAACAAAATCAACAATCCGTTTGCTCTATTCCCGTTACTTTCTGACTTCCCACATACCATTTTTAACTGTCAACCCGGAAGTAATTGGCTCCAATTGTAAGCTAAAAACCTTGAAATACAGCTCACAAAGACATAGTTTACATTTTAAAAATCACTAACTGTTACCATGAAAAGTCAGGCTGTTGTAGTTAATACAAATCAAATTCAAATGGGAACAAATTCTTCATTATGCCGGGGACTATTTTCGGTGCCACGGAACTACTTTCCTGAGATCGCAAAGTGTTTACAGCCGGCTTATTAAGTTGTTTGAGGAAAAAGTCGGCTGGCCCGGTGCATCGTGATGATGAATATGCTGCCCAGAGCAACGGCATGGCTCTTTGACGTGTTTTTAATTGTTTTTTTAATACAATGGAGTTCTATGGCTGCTGGGACACGGCTTCATTGGGCACCGGCTACATGGACGAGATTTGCTGGTAAAACAAAATCATTGCTGATTTTGTTATTTTCATAGGTTTTGTTGACGGTAAGCAATCAATGCATTAAAAAACACCGGCCTTATTCTGTGTGCAAAACAAATATATTACAGTAAGCTGTGTCTGAAATGTAATTTTTGACTCACTTACTGAGGGCTGGCAAACAAACAAAATGTAGCTGCCAAGAATATTTTTTACTGGCCAAAGTAATTAATATACAGTTTACAGAGAAATATGTCACCCTTCCCGTTTTCAGCTGTATTTCACCTAGAATGTCGTACCTCATGGAATCAGTTACTGTGTGTTAATTTAAAACTTGCTCACTCATTTATACAACCAAGGCATTCAAATGTTATTGTCTCATAAAGTTACTGGCCAGGTGGCCTTTACTGATTTATCTGCCAAAGAAAAAAATGTAATGTTATTTGGTGCAGAGCAGGTGTAATTTCAGAGCCTTACTGTATGTACAGAATAGATGGCTCCCTATTTTTGGCAGTGAAGTCACTCTTGTGAGGATGATGTTCCGGTTCTGTGGAAGAACAGCATTTTCTTTCTAAGCTGGGTTGTTATAGCTATCACTTTTCAACCCAGACTAATGCAAATTTGACCTGATGTATCAGAATTTAAATGCTAGCTAATGGAGACAGTCTGTAAATCGGAGACATATAGCTCTTCGGGGCAAGTGCCCAAAATCCATAAGTTCCATTTCAGAGGAAAATAAGAGCAAGCAGAGAAAGGCAGGACTGTCAGTAGGAATGTGTAATGCAGCAATGGGTCTACACCCTGGGACACTCGTGTGTGTGTGTGTGTGTGTGTGTGTGTGTGTGTGTGTGTGTGTGTGTGTGTGTGTGTGTGTGTGCTCTTGCATGCATGCTGTGTCTGGGTTTATGTGTATGTTTGTATATGTTTACGTGTGTGTGTGGTCTGTATGTGCGTGGAACACAGTGTGTGTGTGTGTGAGAGAATGAGAGGGTATGTACTGTATATGTTTGCCCACATCTGTGTGTGTGTGTGTGTGTATTTCTGTGAGTGTGTGGGTGCATTAATGCTGGAGCTAATGTGACCTGACACATCCTTTTAGTGGACTGACTAGCGGAGTTAAAAGCTCTGACTGAGGTAGCCTAGATTCACATCGGCCCGCTCTGTGTTGAGGATGACATCAGCTCAGAGAATACACTCAGCTGCAACAAAGAAAAGACTGTGTGTGCTTGGGGTTGAGTCTTTACATCACATTTCAAACTAAACATCACTGATTGTATTGTAATCCATCTTCTCTGTAAATCTCTGCACACTCCCATGACAGGGAGGAGAGACTGCCTGCTGTAAAAATCTAGAAAATATGAAATAAGTGTGTTGTGTGTATTTGTGTGTGTGTACAGGTCCTACAGTTGACCCGAGGAAGGTGTTGATTATAGCAGGACACCACAACTGGATTGTAGCGGCTTATGCACACTTTGTCATCTGCTACAGGTAATACTGCCACTGAGTCATTTGTTCAAAGCTGCTTTACCTCAGATCTATAGTTCATAAGGGGGAAGCATTTAATTTTTTATGGTAAAAAGATGGATGCCATCCTCTGTTGTCTCCTGTCAAATTTCTCCCTGAATGCTACTTCCATTACATTATCCATTACTAGCAGTACACAAACTGTCATTTCTGGCTCTGTACATATTAATTTTAGACTAATAATTTGTTTATTAACCCAGGTAGGCCAGTTATTAACAACATTTTACTGTCTTCTATGATGGAAAGGCTCGAGATTGAGAAAAAAATTTGTCTTTTTATAATCTTCTAATCTAGTGGTTTGCACCTTACTCTGCATTGGGAAATAAGGAATAAGGAAAGCGGAGAAAAAGGTGTGTGTGATCTCACTACAGGATAAAGGAATCTTCTGGATGGCAGCAGGTGTTTTCCTCGCCTTATCTTGACTGGACCATCGAACGCATCGCGCTCAACGCCAAGGTGGTGGGCGGCCCGCACGGCGACAAGGACAAGATGGTGGCCGCCGCCTCCGAAAGCAGCATCATCCTCTGGAGCATCCAAGATGGAGGCAGCGGCAATGAGATAGGTAGGGGAGCAGGGTTTTTCTGGAATTTCATGGAATTTTGAGAAGAAAGTCAGGGAATTTGATAAATTCTCTGTGGATTTCAGGGAATATCAGGGAATTGTACAAATGGGTCACTTTGCAAGAATATACCAGAATGTATTTTCTTTTCTTTTCTTGTTAATTATACACAATATGCCTAACACCTTGCTGAATTTTGACCTCACCCTCCACCCACCGTATCCCCACACCCAAATACACACTCACTCCTCTCTGTCTCCCTCTCCCCCAGGTGTATTCAGTCTGGGTGTACCAGTGGACGATCTCTTCTTCATTGGGAACCAGCTGGTTGCTACGAGCCATACTGGGAAGGTTGGGGTCTGGAATGCCGTCACACAGCACTGGCAGGTGGGAGGACGTCTGTGTGTGTGTACATGTATGTATGTGTGTGTGTGTGTGTGTGTATGTGTGTGTGGGAAAGAGAGAGCAAGGGGGGAGGAATGGGGGGGAGTTTGGTATTTTCCTCTGTTTATTGTATAAAGCTGCTGTATATACTGCCGCAAACAAATTTGTGTTTAACAAGAGAAGGACGTTTTTTTGTTTACTGTTTGCATGGATTTGACCATCCCTTGTGTGTACATGTGTGTATGTTTTCAAGATAAGATAAAATAATCCTTTATTAATCCCACAACGGGGAAATTTACAGTGTTACAGCAGCAAAGGGGATAGTGCAAAAGCAAGTAAAAAAAGGCATCAGTAAAAAGCAAGATATAATGAATAAATAAGTAAACAGTAAACAGTAAACGGTTGAATTCACATTATTGCACATAGGAAATATTGATATTGCACAGTTTGGTATACATTGATATTCCACATGAGTGAATTTGTTCAGACTTGGTGTGTGTGGTCTACTGGGAGCAGTGTTGATTGTAAAGTGTGACAGCAGCAGGAAGGAAGGACCTGCGATACCTCTCCTTCACACACTGCGGGTGAAGCAGCCTGTCACTGAAGGAGCTGCCCAGTGCTGTCAGAGTGTCCTGTATGGGGTGGGACATGTTCTGGGGGTGATAGCTTAGCCATCATTCTCCTTTCTCCCACCACCTCCACTGGGTCAAGGGGGCATCCCAGGACAGAGCTGGCCTTCTTAACCAGTCTGTTAAGTCTCTTCCTATCAGCAGTCGAGATGCTGTTGCCCCAGCAGACCACTCCATAGAAGATGGCTGATGCCACCACAGAGTCAAAGAAGGTCCTCAGGAGTGCCCCCTGCACTCCAAAAGACTCCTCAGCAGATAGAGTCTTCTCTGGCCTTTCTTGTAAAGTACATTTGTATTGTCTGTCCAGTCCAGTTTATTATTCAGGTGAACACCCAGGTACTTGTAAGACTTCACCATCTCAATGTCCATTCCCTGGATGTTCACTGGTACAGGAGGAGAGTGTTTGCTCCTGCTCCTTTGGTTTTCCCCGCATCGATCTGGAGGCGGTTCCGCTGGCACCATTCCACAAAGCCCTGGGTCAGTTCTCTGTACTCCCCGTTGTCCCCATCTGTGATGAGGCCGACGATTGTGGAGTCGTCAGAGAACTTTTGCAGGTGGCCGTTGGCTGAGTTGTGTGTGAGACTCAAGTGTGAGACTGTGAATATGTGCAATAATGCTGGAGCTGTCGTGACTTTACTTCTGTGTGTGTGTGTGTGTGTGTATGTGTGTGTATGTTAGGTTCAAGATGTGGTTCCCATCACCAGTTGTGACACAGCAGGATCCTTCCTACTACTGGGCTGCAACAACGGCTCTATCTACTATATAGGTACACACACACACACACACACACACACACATGCACCCTCCTCCCCCACCCACAGGGTTATTTACAAATACATTTGCGCAAAGACATTCAGTCATCAGGCCAGCACATTGAACATACAGTACATGCCTTGATTACATAATAAACTTGCATGCACAAAGTTGCTGATGTCCTGAATTCAAGGCCCTGGAATGTCTTAAATACCTTTTAAATCTTAAATAAGGTTTAAAAATGATACTTTTTCTCGGTGCACTATGTTTCTAGGAAGCATACTCTGATACAGCTTCTATTTTTTTGCCTTTCAGGCTTATTTTTGGGATGAAATTAGTCTTTCATTTTATTTAGATTGGCATTAAAAATGTCAAAAGTCCTAAATTTAACTACAGAAATCTGTAATCAGACATTTTTTTAACAAATTTGTATCATATTTTCAACCCCATTTTGTCATGATTTTGCACTCCTTAGCTTATTTATTCTCTAATCTGACAAAATTCCCATTAAGCCTTGTTCTGAAATAGGCAACTTAGTTGGATTTTACTGAGCATATCAACCTTCTCTCTCTCTCTCTCTCACACACACACACACAGACACACAAACATATTAATGTTTTGTCTTGTTCTCTGCTTTTCAGACATGCAGAAGTTTCCACTGAGGATGAAGGATAATGATCTGCTGGTGACGGAGCTTTATCATGACCCTTCAAATGACGCGATCACTGCACTGTCTGTCTACCTCACACCTAAAACCAGTCAGTACACACACACACACACTGCCATGACACATGACCCATTTCACCCATTCGTCAGTGCCAATATACACACACACAAAATTACCATAATATTGTATCTCATTCACTCACTCACTCATTATTTTTTGATTATTTTCTTTTCTCTTCTTCCTTTATCTTGCTCTAAGCTTAAAAACATGTAGTATAAGTCACAGTTCTACATCTGACAATAAAATATTTTTGTAATGTAACTCTCTCTCTGTCTCTCTCCCTCCCTCTCCTCTGTTCCCAGGTGTGAGTGGGAACTGGATCGAGATAGCCTACGGGACCAGTAGCGGTGCAGTGAGGGTGATAGTTCAACACCCGGAGACGGTGGGATCGGGCCCCCAGCTCTTCCAGACGTTCACCGTGCACAGGAGCCCAGTGACAAAGATTATGTTGTCTGAGAAACATCTGGTGTCAGGTGAGGAAGGATCGATCTCCTCCTGTCTCGATCGACAGAGACAAAAAGACTGAATGGCTGGTGGCTCTGACAGTGCCAAGCACTCTGCTCTTGAGCATTAGCTAGTAAACTGACTAGATATTGTTCTGAAGCTACCACTGAAAATATTAAGCTAAGAACAGCATGTTGTGTGTTGAAGTTGGGCTTAGTGCAACTTTAAACACAGGTAACACACACTGCAGTGGTTGCAACTCTTTGGAACCATAGAAAATATTGGAAAAATGTAGCGCTTCTGCTTTGTGTTGTCAGTCTGATCATTCAGATACAATGTTGAGGTAAACGCACACCAGATAACAGGAGGTGCTGGTCATGGTACAAGTGCCATTGTAGATAAAGAAGAACAACCGCACACTCAGCTCCACATAAAGGATTTAATAACCAATGTTTTGGTCTATGATCATTGTCATAGACAAGGAGGGATGATTGGGAGGATTACAGTGGATAGTGAAGGAATATAGAAGAGAGAACACTAGAAGAGCAGACCATTAACACATAGTCTAATCATCTTGTTCTTGTTTATGTGTGTTCTCTTTGTCTGTATGTCTCTGGGCGTATACATATGATTGCATTCTTGCCTGTGTTTGTATCCTTGTGTGTTAGTGTGTGCGGACAACAACCACGTTCGGACGTGGACGGTGACTCGGTTCAGAGGGATGATCTCCACCCAGCCGGGCTCCACTCCTCTGGCCTCCTTCAAAATCCTCTCCCTGGAGGAGACAGAGAGCCACGGCAGCTACGGCTCTGGGAATGATATAGGTGAGAAGACGGATGGAATGGATTCTCTCACCTACTGTCCCTGTAAGAGACTCGATAAAGATAAGACTTTAATAATCCTTGAGGGGAAACTGGGCAGTTGCAGATAATAGCAGGGTACAGCAAAGAAAAAAAGAATACAATAGACGATCATATGGACATGTGCAACTGAAAGTTTCAACACTAGAAAATGTTATGTAGAAATGTATGCATGAAAATGTGTGGATTGCAGAATTAATAGGGTGTGCAAAATAGCAGCAATAGTTGTAGCAGTAGGACTAATTCAGATGAACACAAAACATGAAGTATGATGATATGTATGATGTGAGAATATGCCAAAGCATGAAATCACTTAGAAAATAATGTCATGCAATCTAAACAAATGAGAGGAAAAATACTAATATGAAGGTAAAAGAATTGTGAAATGACAGCATATATACAAGATGTGCTTGTATTCACATTAACAGGTCCACAGAAGTAAAACACTAGACACCTTATCAGTGTATTCAAATTCTGTAGATAACATACAGAACATGCAGATTACTGGCTGTTCAACTTATCGAAACCTCCAGATGGAGGTACTGTACCAATATGCAAGGCACATGTCTATTGTTGTCTGCTCTAATCATCACTATAATAATCCAAACATATTTATGGATTAAGTCTGTGTGTGTACATACTGTATATGCAGATTCATATGGATGTACTGACATATGTACAGATCAGAAGCAGTGCAAGCAAATGTCGTGCAGGATAGTCCAGAGCATGGGAATGTGAAAAGCAGTCTGTTATAATTTGTATAGTTTATATGGGCAGTGCAGGCGCTCTGCTGCAGCATCTTCCTCATTGGCTGAGGCTGGAGCTTGGACAGAAAGCCTAGTACAGTATATAACTTGTACAGCGGAAATATACCTGAATATGTTTTCAAATGGTTTAACTAGTTATGGTGTGTTTAATGCATCTTGCAAGCCTCCTGAGAATAACCACCTTTTTGGGAAATAAGCTCTTTGATCAACAGTTGTGGGACAATAAGATTGGTAGCAATGTTACGACAGAGTGTTTCATGCTTTAGCACATGGTGCATGTTAAGTGGTATGAACTAGCTTTGCACCAAAGCATCCTAAATACTGAACATACAGAAATGAAACTGTTACCAGTCTCCTTGCTGCACAATTGTTGATCAAAAGCTGGTGCATTGCCTTAAAGAGCTCCAAAAGTGGACATATCGCTTGCACAATGTTCTACTATTGTCCTAGTTCTCTTATACTAGTTCTACTATTGTAGTGTTCTGCTACGTGTTTTCTACTAGTATTTTGATTTGGTCTTGTTGGGGCCGGATTTAAGATACCATGGTAAAGACTGGGTGTGTTTCTGCTCTCAGGTCCGTTTGGAGAGAGAGACGATCAGCAGGTTTTCATCCAGAAGGTCATCCCCATCACCAACAAACTGTTTGTCAGGCTCTCCTCTACTGGAAAGAGGTATGATGTCCACCATGTTCTTTCTCTGTCTCTCTCTTTTGTTAGTTGACTGAGGTTTATGTGTTTACATGCAAGTGTCTGTTGACATGTATCTATGTGTGTGTGTGTGTGTGTTAGGATCTGTGAGGTGCAGTCAGTGGATGGGACCACCATCTCCTCTTTCATGGTGCGGGAGTGTGAGGGTTCCAGCCGGATGGGGTCGCGACCCCGGCGCTATCTGTTCACTGGCCACGGAAACGGCAGCATCCAGATGTGGGACCTGACCACTGCCATGGACACCGCTAACAAAGGAGAGGAGAAGAAGAAAGAGGGTGAGAACAGAGAGAGAGAGAAGAGGAAATAATGTACAGTATAATAATATACATATATAATATACAGATTTGATTGTTTCTTTTAATGAGCTGTGCGTTTGTGTTTGATAGATGTAGGCGGGCCTACAGAGGAGGAGCTGCTGCAGCTGTTGGACCAGTGTGACCTGAGCACCTCCCGCTGTGCCACGCCAAACATAAGCCCCGCCCCCTCTGTGCTGCACCACACACGCCTCCGAGAGTCCTGCTCCAGGTTAGAAAGTAGATGGTACACAGACAGCAAGAAAGGCAGACAGACACATTCAACTGCCTCCAAGAGTATATATTCACTAATACACACAAACACACACAAAATAATGAACCACTCAACCCCCCTCCCTTCCCCTTCCTACCTCTTACTCTATGTCTCTACAAATACATACATACATACATATATATTGTACAAAAAAGGTACCAAACTCTCTCTCCTTCTTTCCACATCTCATTGTCTCATACGCACACTACAGCAATAACTTGGCTGCGCCTCTTATGGATTATTATCGGATTATTATTAGATTGCTTTATGGGATCATGGGATTATGGGATTTATCAGCACAGTCGGAACAGGTCTTTGACCAGCCATTGAAGCTCTCATCTGTCTCCCTCTCTCTCACTTTCTTCCTCCATCCCAGTCTCCAGTTACAGGCCCAGGAGCCCATTCCTGAGAGCCAGGCTACCTATGGAGCTCTGCGGCCCTACAGAGAGAGCCCCCTGCTGGCCCGCGCACGGCGGACTGAGTCCTTCCACAGCTACAGGTAAAGTAACATCTGTCTGCCTGTTCAGAGACAGCAGTCCAAGACCTCATTTACACCTGGTATTAAAATATGATCTGCATCCAAGTATGCCATCCTGAGAATGAACAATCCAATCACGCCTCTTGCATTTACACTAAGTATTTCTCTCTCTCTCTCATTGTCTGCATTTTGTCTACATTATGATCATTGGATCTAATTTTCTGTGCGCACTATGCAAAGCAGGAAAGTGCGTCTATTGTCAACAAAAACAAACATGGCAGGTGTAGGTTCACTAGGGGCGATTACTGTACAGCCTGTGGTGGAAAGGGTTGTCTTCTACAACTTGGTGGTGCGGTGAGACAAGGGAAGTTTGGGGGATGACATGCAACAAGGATCCCAGGCCGGATTCAAGCCTTAGCCAACTGAGCCACCAGGAGGATGACTTGGTGATGAGGTTTCTACCTGTGGTGAAGATCTACTCCATGGATGGACAATTTCTCACTAATGTGAACACACTGTACTGTATGCACACACGCACTTAATGTATTTACACCATGCATTAATATACGTTTTCCTTATCCAGATATAATTTAGATCACATTTTAATACCAGACAATCTATCATTCATGCATCTACCTACCCACTCATTACTGACACCCATCCATCTGTCTTTCTCCAGAGACTTCCAGAACTTCAGCCTGAGTCGAGGTGCACTGGAGAGCCCGGGTCAGACGGCCACCCAGGGCCCCGGCCCCTGCCCCGCCCCCGACGCCCGCCGCTCGCTCTGCGACTTTGGGCATGAGGAGAGCGAGAGGAGGGCCTCAGCGATGGAGCTCTGGGCGAGCCGAACCACTGTTGCTAGTTCTAACACTAATGCCGCTGCCGGTGTTTCCGGGGCGACGGCAGAAGCCGTTCCGGAGTCTCCGCGGCAGCCTCCTGACAGCCCGGTCGTCGGAGGCGATGTTCGGCGAAAGGTGCAACCGCAGCCGGAGGAGGGAGAGGGGGCGGGGTCAGGGGGCGAAGGGCCGAGGGCGGAGGGAGGCGTGAGGAAGAAGGGAGTGCTAGAAGGAGGCTTGTTTCTGGGGAGGAAGAGGGCTCCGCCGGTTCCCCACCTCTCCTCCCTCCCCTCCCTGTCCGCCGGATCTGAGGGAGGCGGCAGCGACTCTTCTTCCACCGCCTCGCCCTCCCCGACCAAACTGGCCTCCTCCACCTCCCCCCGACACAGGAAGCTGGCCCCAGAGCCGTCCAATCAGGACAGCAGCCTGTGAGGGGCAGACAGCGCAAAGTGCCCACCCCTTTCTCTTTCTACCAATCAGAAGCATCTCACAGATGAGTCCTGTAGTCTTGTGACTGAAGGGTGGGATTGGGTGTGTGTAGGTGAGTCAGCTCTCTCCACCCCCTCAGGCCACACCTCCATTGGTGGGGAAATGACAGCACTGACCCTAGATCAGCTTCTAGTGGCAGTGGCATAATGGAGGCTATACACAGTATGTACAGAATATATACCCAACTCTGGGCGTAGAGAGTATATCCGCTTGTCAACCTAATTACCAATGACACACGTATATGGTTGGGCTGTAGCATACCCACCTGCTCAGTGGGACACACATCTCTTCAATAAAGTAAAGTATGGAATACATTATGTACACAATTTGGTATCCCCAATGGAATCAAGCCAAATGCTTACAAGGAAGGACTGGAAATAGCCACAGAGGATCAATGTGACATCAACTGAAGGCAACGATACCCCCCTCTTCAACACCACTTGTCGAGCGGCCACCCCACCCTAACCCAGCGCTTCTTAATCTGTGGGGATGCAAAATGGGTCAAGGGCCTGCTCCTTTTGGGACTCCAAATAACAAGAGTGCTAACATGTTTTAATGAGTCTGTGTCCCAGGACAAGCTCAGTTTGCGTTCCAGGTTGAAAAATGGAAGTTTAAGAACATCTGCCGGAGTCACAGGAATTGGAAGTTTAATATTATACTTTGCACTACAAGGTTCAGCATGAAGAAGCAGTTGTAACATCCCAACACTAACAGCCCGCCATCTCATCCAAAACAGGATTTTTTTTTTTTTTCTTTCAAGGTTTTGGGACACCTAACTCACATGTACTTTACTAACGGTATTTCTTGTTCTTATTTATTGTCTTCATCACACTCATGTGAAACCTGCTGGGTGCAACTGGAGTTTGCTTTGGCTTGTCTAGACAGATTGGCGATGAAGTTTGCACTTTTGGGAGAGAGTTTTATTGATTGCAATTTGCCAGCTCAGTCCTGGAGAACTGTTGAAAAAGGTTTTTGATCCTGTGTGCTGATCTCTACATCTTCATCTTGGACACGACCAGAGGCTTTGATAAAATGTGTCTGGCCAGGTTGTGTTAAGGGTTGCCGTGTTTGCCCGCAAATGTGTGTATGTATACAGTCCATGAACTCATCATGGTGAGATTTCTAAAAAAGTAAGATAGCACAGAATTACTACTAACTGAGCAATGGTTTCAAATAGTATTTGAGGAGTGCCTGATTTAGCGTGTGAGACACATGAACAGCTGCAAAAATGGAAGTTAAACCAAGGCACTCCTCATTCTTTTATCAGATATTTAAAGTGCTCTGAATGACTTTTTTCCACGGTCTGGTGGGAATGATTTTTTTCATTCAGAACCTGACCTAAACCATTCAAACCTAAAGGAAACATCCACCTTCAAACAGAATTCACATGCATAATTCTTGAGCTCTTGAACAGTTTAATTTAGATTTGTCAAATTGATCAGGCCTCTTCCAAAGATAGGAACAAAAGAACAACACTCTACTTTGTGATATCAAGAGACACAACCTGGAGCAGCTCCACTGACAAATGTGAATATGTGCATTCGTTTGTCAGGTGATTTTTCACTTTAACTTAACCTTAAATAGGTTTCCACAACTACAACCTTGGCAGCTACTTAAATTGTGTGTCCTAAATTACTGCAGTCAGAGACGGTGGTCATTGTTGTTAAAGCAATGATATTGAAAGCAGACAGACAGCATGCAGTAAAACCCTTCTAGGCCAGTTGCTTGACAGCTCAATGACAACTATGCAAAAGTGGAGTTCAGATGCACAACAGAAATCGTCGAAGTATAAAGCGCTCTGTGTGGTTTCTACATGAAGGCTTCAGTGTTGCTAAATCCTGACCTTTGGTATGCATGGATGCTGGACTGCAAACAACAATGAATCCTCATGGAAACCTGCATTTCACTGCAGCTTCAAACTATTTTACTTCATTGGTTGCAGGCCAATTTGTATTGTTAACCTATTCTAACACGAGGTAGTGTAATAACCTACCTGACTCCTCAACAAAGGCACAAAACATAAACTGTTGTGTGCAACATGTGAAGTCCTATGTGTTCCAACATACAGTATGAGGCATTTTCCTGAACCATTTGTAAATGTGAATTATAAAATACTTAAAAGACTTAGTGGCAGCACACAGTTGGAAGCTTACAGTTTGAGGGAAAAAGTTAGCGATCCATATAAGATATCACATTCACACTAACATTGATAGTAGCTCACCTTTGGCTGCATTTATACAGGAACAACACAAGTCTGTTCAGACAGTTATGGAAAGCTCAGATTTTTGACAAAAATAGTTAATAACAGATAAAAAAACGTTTTGGTGTTCCTGTATAAATTCAGTCTATATTTGTTTCTTTTTTCACCTCGGTGCTTCTGTGATGGACAGCATGATCTTACACTAATTTTCTACAAGATTACTACACTCACCTCAGTACTAGTACCTACACTACATCACTTTACTCATTCTCCTTTTGAAACACAGATTTTCGATGTGTCTTGTGTTGTGTTAGATGACTGTCGCAGTGCCTTATTTAACTAGTCTGACAGTTGTCAACCTGCCTATCTGTCCTGTGTTTTAGTTGAAAAGGACTCTGACCAAAGGCTTGTGAAGATGGAGCTCACTGTAGAGCCAGATAAAGGCTAGAGGTGTCTTATGCTAGATTTACACTTGGTCACTTGGCCACATCCGATTTTAAGACTGTGTGAGACAGATCGTTTCAGCGATGCATTCTGTTTTCACAAGATGTGTCAAAAGGTTTAAAAAATCAGGTTGAAGAGGGAAGAGGTCTTTATCGATTAGTGATTATTTGAATTTATAGGTCTTAGATATTAAATTATCTTTATCTATTGTGATTAAATAATAATATTGCAATAGTAGGATTACCTTTGTCTGTAACCAGAAAGTCCATTCCTCATCCCAACACCTGGAAACCCTTTCTGTACTGCAGTAGCCTTGTTCTTGCTAGTTTGTGGTGGACCAGCTCATTGGCTGCCGAGCTTGTGCTGGTAAAACAAGAGTCTGTAAGTTACAGTGGAATATAGGGAACACAAGCAAGGCACCGTGGGTGTTATTTGGTTGTGAAGGACCGAAAGAGTTGGACAGCTGAAGGTAAAATGGCAGTAACTCTCATAACCAATCATTGTGTGAGTTGAACCTACTTCCTCACTGCTTGAACCTATCAGATCCCCTATCACATATCCAGGAGCAGCTTGTTTGGGATAAGGTACAAATAACGACTAGAAAAATAACCCAGGCCAGCACTCGATTGACCCTCTCTTCTTCCCTGGCAAAGGTGTTCTGAGCAATAATCATTGTGGGTACAACATGCTGAAAGCATTGGTGTGGCAGGGAAAACAAAGTTAAATGGAAAGGTTGTCCTGTCATGTTGATTATAATTTGGCAAATTCAGCTCCTAGTTGAAATCTTAAAAGCAGATTTTAGCACATTGTTTATCATTTCAGCATAAAGAGGTAACTGACCAAGCGGTCACTGACTGTACAAAGATGTAAATCTTGACATGAAAATTGAGTATATGGAAAGTAGACATAATCAAAACAATATCCTAATACGGATGCATTGATGTGTGTGTGACGCTCTGTTGATACGCTGTTGTCCATTACATATTGTTGATAATCATATATGGCCTATATTGATATTGATATTACCATGCTATTGGACCTAACTGCATTTGCACTTGCACTATGAAGACTAAAATTATGAAGTAACTTGCTCGTGTTTATTTTGTATAAAACAATATAAAGTGTAAAGTGCATCTCAGGACGGCTGACTGGACTGTCCTGTCCGTCTCGCCACCTGTCTGTCCTTCCATGTTGCCCCTCAGCTCTCCTCTGGCTATGTTTACATTATATTCAGCCAGCTGCTAGTGAACTGAGAGGAATACATATCTACGTATTTAAATTGCCCTGTATAACATTTGTTTCTAAACAATTATGTGTATGTTGGAAATTATTCATTATGTTGTGATGGTATGCATTGTCGCTTACTGATACACATGATCAACTACAACACCTTTGTCAACATTGAATCATTTGCTGTCAGAATCACAGTGTTGATGTCATTTTAGCTACAACTGCATTCTAAACATTTTCTTTGAACTGTCAGAAGGGAGAGGTAAAAAAAAAAGACAGTGAAGGGAAAAAGTGGCATTCTCATTTCATTCTTCCATACTGACTTTGTCTATATGTACAAATGAATACAAACATTCAGCTTCATAGTTTACAGAAGATGCTTCAAAATAGCTTTGAATTATAATAAAAATCAAAATAGTTAAAATTGTTTAAACGCATTGCTGCAATTAGTGTGTAAGCAGTTACTAGAAATGTATTGCTTTTTTCCCCCCAATTTGGCTTGCCATTCTATGTAAAGAAGCCAGGTTACATCGTTTGGGGACCATTCACTTTGGTTCAATTTTCCAGGCAAATTTGACTAACTAAAATGATTTGAAATCATGTTTGGACTCTGAGAAGCCTAGAACAATGCTTATGATCGCTGCCTTGGATGGCAAGAACTTTGACAAGTTGAATTCACACAAACCAGCACTGATGCTCCATGTTAACTGATCTAGTAGAAGTTAGGAGGGTTTAACTTGAACCTGTTGTTTTACCTTTAGATCTAGAGTTGGTAAGAAGAAAAGACTGACAGGCATTGCTTTGTTTTTAGAATATGGTTTGTGTGGAGAACTTGCCAAAGCGTATGATTTTTGTTTTGCTCAAGAGTCGTAGAGGTGTGTGTGAGTGTGTGTGTCTCGCCAGTACTTTCATTTCAGTAACCTTCCCGTTCAGACAGTCTCCTCTCTGAGACGGCGTCTGTCGTCATTGTGATTTATGAGTTTAATAAAGCCACGTGTGTGTGTGTGTGTAGCTCAGGGCCACGCTGTCCCTTACAATCACTCCACAAGCTCTCTTTTCACAACCTCTCCCTCCCTGCGTGGCTGACAATAGCTGTGAATGTGCCTGTGAATGTTTTAGCAGTGCCCTTGTCAGACTGGTGTCCTTGAGCGAGGGCACGCTTGTTACTGCCAGTTTGTTAATTTCAACCTTGCCTTGATGTCCCCTTAAGGGACGCTGCATCGTTTTGACTGAGATACTGTCCCACTGAGTGTGTGTGTGTGTGTGTGTGTGTGTGTGTGTGTGTGTGTGTGTGGCGTCTCAATCATGGTACAGTTGATTGTGCACGTTTGACAATGACCATATTACTGTATTTTAGAGGCTCAAAAGAAGAGAATTCCTTAAATGACACAGGCTTTAACTTCAACTTATTCCCATATCAGCCTCTCCACCATGACCAGTCAGTCTGGGTTTCTGACAGTAAGAGAATTAGACGGAGCAGCTTCATTTAGGGAGTAAAATTCATTGGAATTCAACCATGTAATAACATGCTAATGTGCTCTTCTAACTGAATACTATCACTGTTTGAGGCACCATTTACACTGCTGCTTTATTTTTTTAAACTTTATTTTAACAGAAGTAGTCTGCTACACTACTTGGCTGATGATCTGATATTTAGCTCATTGTGGGGCAGATATGATCTTCTCATTTTTATTTTCCTACCATAAACTCATATTCACGTCAGTTACAAATGGGTAGCGAAATTGGGGCATAAGACTAATATAACCTCATTGTGTGGCAAATGTTTATGTGTTGCTTTATGAGTGAAGTTTTTGGCCTTTGTCATTGTAACGTTCAATGTCCTCATGCATTGATATTTTGACCATAAGAGGTCAAACCTGGCTTAAAGATGAAGATGGTACATGTGTGTGTGTGTGTATTCTGTTTTGAGCTGCTGCTTCTATATACTGACATCTCCTCTGTTCATGATGGAGTAAAACAATATTAACCTGTAAAAAGTTGTCTGTGGTTCTTTTTTTTTTTTTATCATACCAAACCTTGCACTTCTCATTTTTCCTCTTTTGTACTGTTAGAAAAAGTGTGGGGGGGGGAAATGGTGCAACAAACTAGAAACACTGCTGAGATTTTCTAGGTAGTATTATCCTTGACTTTAAATTTTCTATTCAAGTTTCATAGATGTACTGTAAAAGGCACCATGCATGTGCAACTTTATGAGGCATCGGAAATGGACAATATTGTATGCAGCAAGTATAGGAATTAACATAATCATACTGATAACTGTGTTTGCTTTGAGTGTCAAAGTTTACACTTTATAACTTGAAGTATTAATGCTTGAATATGTTAGTATTTAATGTCATATGTTACTTCAAAATGTTGCCCATCCCTGACATTTGCCATTCATATCACAAAGTTGAGAGTTTGAGTGAGACTCAAGTAAAGAAAATGCAAGAAGATGAGTAGAAAGATTCTAGACCATCTGTCATTATTTATCATTGCCCGGAATAAAACAAACATTGATCAATCAATTAATCATCTATAAATAAGACTTTGTACAACAATCATAAATAATACTGCCAGTGTAAAAAAGAAAAGTTTTTACAACAATACATTGGGCTTAAATTTTGTACACAAACATCAACACAAATATCATTACACACTTAGAAGTTCAACTCTAATTACTTTAGTTACTCTGCTCTCTCTAATCAATATCTATGACTTTCAGCTTCCTCTAAACATTAAAGGCCCAATCTGCGGAATCCAAATGTAAACAAAGTTTTGTCCCCACAATAAAAAACAAAACATGACTTTAGAGAGATTGTTTCATTCTCAAATTGATAAGGACCAACAGTATGCAACAGCTAAACAACACTGAAGCTGGATTCCACTGATTTTTTACTTTGGATGTAGAAAGTTGCAGAAAGCTTGATTTCCATCAAGTCCAATTTCCTCCAAATTGAAACTGAGTATTTAACCAAAACTGATATGGTAGAAAAAATCTCAGACTGGGCCTTCAAGTTACATCAAATAATCACCACACTCAAACGGCACATCTGTGATTCCCAGCCACATTTAAGACATTTAAAAAGTTGGCATTTTTAGTCATCATACAAAACTAATACCAAGGCCATTTGTTTTACTACAACTAAAGGGCTTTTGCTGCTAATGTAAGTCTACTAGGCACAGATATTAGTAAGGTTGAAATAGAAGAGGTGACTGCAACACTTGACATTTGGTTGATTTACAGACTGATATGAATCTCAACTGTCAGCACTAAACCTGCAGTAGCTGCTCTTTCTGCATTTTTTAACTAACTAAAACTGTCAGCTACCAGGCTACATAAAGCATTGGCATGCAGTGATAGTGAATCATAATACCTCCTAGCCTCTGGTAAATAAAATATAAAATATGCATCCCATGTGCCATGAATATGGACTGAATGAATGAAGGACTGTTATGGTTCTCATTCTGAGTTTGGGTTGAGATCCAACATGAATGATTTCAGTCCCGATATGGACCCAATCTAGTTTTGGTTGTGAGGGTTGAGAGTTACAGACCTGAAGGTGATGATACACAAATTTTTGCCCCAAATTTCACCTAAAAATGTGCCTGTGCATCATCATCTTAAGGACATTACATGGAGTGGAGCAAAATCTGAGAATACCTCTGCCCCCTCCTTTCCCTCAGTACTAACAAGTACTTTCATATTAAAATGAAAATAACAGTAAACAAAGATCAGGGTTGACAGCCATTACTTAAGTTTTGGTCTGGATCCTTTCTACAACTTTGGGTCTGAACATTATCAGCACGGTTCCAATGCATTTCCCATTTAAAAAAAAATTCAAATTTCTTTCCAGATCATGATTTTTGACTGGATATGAATATTTTCAATAGAGTTTAAATGAACTGATGTATGCTGACAGAGGCAATATGACTGTCAACTTGCCCATATCGCTCTAAAATGTGTGGTAATGTTTGAAACAAATGAACAATTCCCCCTTCTTCTCAAGAGTTTTGTGTGATTCCCAAACCTTTCAAGGCCTGGGAATTGATAAATTAATTTTCCATTCTTTTCCATTAACTGAGCCCTGTCCTCAGTTAAAACGCCCAATTACAGGTATGAATATGTCACTGTCTTGTTTTAAAATTGGGTCTGGATGATATCTGCCATACTTGATAAGGATCAGGTGAGGATCTTGTGTTAAAGGTGAGTGTCAGTGAACATGGTGTGTTCCTTTCTCACAGAGCTGAAGGCCTTGATGGCGTCCACAAACTCATCTTCCTCCACGTACTGGAAGAGAACAACACAGCGGGTCACAACATTAGGTCATAGGGTAAATGAGTCTTGTCTATACAGAGTCATGTAATGTAATGGCATCTAACATTGAGCAAAGGTTACACTAATGATTTATAATATACCAACTCTTTGACAAATAACTGATTTGCAGGTGTATGATGAGAAGATTGCTAACACTTTCATCTCCTTGTCCACAATTTAGTTTGCTTCTGATGCGTAATCCTTCTGAGATTATGCTAAACCAGCTTGTACTTTCCACAGTAAACATGCACAGTGTGGGAAAGTGTTACCAGCTTGCTTGTGCAGGTAGTCTTGTTTTTTGTGTTTTTTTTATTGTTAGGCTTTTTGGTGGTTTATGGGGAAGCTCTGGGTCTGACAGCTATTTGTCCAGACACCATGAACCTTCAGGTAAAATTAGTGTGATGTCTATATGTTGCTTGGCTCATGTGTTTGAGCCACGGTTTCATTGAGGTTGTAACAATTTGGAAAAGGTGAACTAAGGGTCAGGGAATAAAATAATCACACCTTCTTCACGGTGAACAGCCCAAAGCAGGGTCTGTAATTTCATTCTGTGGCCAACGATGCTGAACTAATGTTTCACTAATGATTTCTCAGATCCTCCTTACTGCCCACCTGACTTTCTAGTAAATGCACCAATATGTGGTGCTTCTGCTTGCACTGTCCTCCTGATGGGGCTGGATATTGTAAAAGAATACCTGCACTGTACTGTAATGATTTTTAGTATCAATGCCAATTTATCACTTCAAGGGATATTAAAAACTTCAAAATGTTGGATTCTTATAATGCAATCTCAAATATTCTTACTGGTTTCAAGTCAAATGAGTATTTTCTGACTGTAGTCTGCCTCTATATAGAAGAGAATATGGCATATTGTCTATGCCCCTATGGCATGTATTACCCTGCTCTCGCCCATATAGTTTTATGTTAAGATATCTCAGTCCTCACCAGTCCAGAATCGTGTCCCAGGGGGTTGTCCCAGCTCCCTTCATCCATCAGGGACTTCCTGTCAATCAGCTGACTGACGCTGCGGTGCAAAGAATGCTGGGAGTAGGCGTGGCTGAGGTCTGTTTGGCTGGGAACCCGGAGGGCGGACATGGGGCTGAACCGCGAGCTGCCGCCGACTATCTTCGTATCTGTCAGACCCTGAGAGATGAATTTTGCGCTTACAGTGAGATTCAAGTAAAACTCTAACCAAGGAGATATTTTGTAATGTAAAAAAAACCCCAAAGGTTCTCCCAAGGTTCTCTTATCAAATTTAGCCATATTTACCTTTCTTTGTATATTATATATCCTGCATGTATATTTAATTTTTGGAACATTAATAATCACAACTCAAGACACAAATTGGTTTTACTTCAGGATTATTATTAAATATTAATTGCTATCTATACAAACAAAACTTTTACTGCCTCAAAATACATCTGAAATTCATGTTTAGCTGTCATTGTCCTAATATTAAAACAAATGTCTTTAAACTGAAAGCTCAGTCAATTAACCAGAGAGAGAAAAATATGTCTTCAAACCATTGAATCAAAAAATAAAAAAGTGTCATACAACAATAAAGGATTGGACCTTTAGGATAAACACATGAGAGAGGGTTGAGTGAAATGTTTCTGGAAATGTCTCAAATTAGATTTTCAGTTTTTTTTTAAGAATTAATACAAACACAGCAAACACAAACACAACTATGTCCACCTTCCCTTCCTTAAACCAGAGGATATTAAGATAATTAGCAGAACCTGATGAGTACAACCTAGCTAAACTCTTCCTATCACTGAATACAAGACAAACCAACCAGTATAATATTATACTTCAAATTATGAAGTCTGAAGATCAAACCATGCATCCTTTTCTGCATCTGTTGATGTGAAAAGCACAACCTGTGGCATGTTGTCTGTTCACTAAAGTTGGGCATGCACACACACACACACACACACACACACACACACACACACACACACACACACACACACACACACACACACACACACAGAAAGAGAGAGAAAAAACAAAGCATGCACACACAAACAAAACACATGCATAGAGAGACACCCACACAAATTCACAATCCCGTACCTCAGTGTACACAGTGTAGCTTTTAAGTGTAACGTTGCTGACCTCAACACAGTCGGCCACAGTGTCAAACTGCCGGGGGACAATAAAGTAAACATTTAGGGTTTTGACAGGTAGTAGAAAGTAGAAAGTAGTCTTACTGTGGGACGGTCAGGGAGCTGCACAGAGCCGGAATGATGTTTAGAGCACAACAACTCAGGACAGGGCCTCTGAGAGAGAGAGAGAGAGAGAGAGAGGGAGAGAGAAAGATAGAGAGAGAGAGAGACAGAGAGAGAGAGGGAGAGACAGAGAGAGAAAGAGAGAGAGAACAGGGAGAGAGAGAGAGAAGAGGGAGAGAGAGAGAGAGAGAGAGATTGAGAGAGAGAGAAAGATGAGGGAGAAAGTAGTGGAGGAAGCGAGGGAGTGGAAGAGGAAAGAAATGACAGAATGAAATAAAAGAGAAAAAGACGGAGAGAAAAAAGAGATGGAAGTAGTGGAGGGACAAGAAATGGAGAAAATAAAAGAGGGAGAAAAGTAATAGAAGTATGGAAAATAAAAAAGTAAACAAGTCAGATATTTGGGAATAACACAATTAGGAAGAAATTAAATTAATAAACAAACCAAGCCAAACACTGGGAAATAGAAAACAGAGTTGATCATGTTGTTTGAGTAGCACCGTAGTTAGTGATATGCAGTAAAATTACCATATTTGCTTGGTGAAATGCCTAAATATACCATCACTGCAGCAAAATTTATAACCTTGTGCCACAACCTGAGGACAACCAGTGAACCTGTTATTCCATGTTATTCTGTTTTACAATTCAGTACTTGTTATAATCATTGACTGTTGATGTTTATTGTCATTTGTATTGTTTCATGCTTTAGCAATGTTTACTGCTGTTAAACCATGCCAATAAAGCTCTTTGAATTGAAATTGAATTGAATTGAGTAATTTGGGGGATGAAGATGGATGGCTTCTCTCATTTGAATATGTCAGATAAAAACTTCCTATTTCTAAAATGTTTGCTTTGCATACATGAAAAAACAGCATTATATTCAGAATGAGAGCCATGAGCATTTGCAATTTTATCATGGACTTTCATTGTAAAAAGGTCAGGCACATTACAGGGTTTTTACTCAGCATCAGTGATATGCAACTCCTTGCTAACTACAGATTTTATGTGGAATTATAAACAACAGTTAGGTTGCTTATATGGTAACAGTCACATAAATAATGAGTTCTGTTTCTAAGGGCAGCTTCATAGTAAGAGTTGTTCCTTCAGCCCCCTCTGGTGGTTCAGCTCTGAAGTGACAACTGGCCATGCAAAAGGGGTGATTTTACAAGTTCAAGGTGGAGACAAAAAGTGTTAAAATACCTGCATTTGTTTTTATTCGGGCACTGAGTGATCTTGACAAATTAAACAAAATATTAGTGAGCTAGTCTCGTTTCCCTCAGCACTTGTTTCCTGCAGTCTCATTTCCTGCCCATCTTTTCTCTCAACTTGTTTCTAAACCCTCCCTTTCTAACCTCAATGTCCTTCCCTCCAACTACCTTTCTCCCTCTCTCCCCCTTTCAACTCCCCACTCTCTTTCTCAGCCATCTCCGCCTCCGCCTCCTTCTCCCTCTCTTTCCCTTCTCTCTCGCTCTCTCACCATGTATGACTCTCCCCCAGCCTGTCTGGTCTTCTGCAGTGTGATCAGTGGAGGGCGCTCTCTGGCTGACGGATTCTTCCTCAGGGCTCTGGAAGGGGTGAAAACCGAAAAAACACTTTCATTCTTCATTCTTATATAATTATTCTTCTTCTTTTGTGTGTGCTCTTAAAAAGTGTGCGTGTTGTGTTTTGTAAGGCTCCCATATATGCTCTGCAGTATATTTTTCTGTTCAGTTTTATACATTACAACCTGGAAGACAGGAAATCTATTCCATTCTATTCATGCCTTAAATGGTTTACATACCGCATACTACATTAGATTACCTGTGCAGCACTAGCCCCAGCAATATGGCAAGTAGAAACAGACCCAGCAGGGCTAACAGCAAGATGAACCACAGCTCAGAATAGACTGGGGTTGCTGACATGCTGACTCCCTGCTGACCACTGCCTGTAGGCTCAGTTGGGCCTAGAGAGAGAGAGAGAGAGAGAGAGAGAGAGAGAGAGAGAGAGAGAGAGAGAGAGAGAGAGAGAGAGAGAGAGAGAAAGAGAGAGAGGGAGAGAGAGAGAGAGAAAGAGAGAGAGGGAGAGGAGTTAGGTTCCTGTTGATTTGGGTTCAAGCTCCGAAAAGAAACATCACTTAACTTAGAGGCTTGGGTTGGTTTGAGCAGCGTGTGTGTATGTGAGTGGGAGTGTGTGTGTATGTGTGTGTGTTACCTAGGCCTGTGGCAGGGCTGTATCTGATGGTGGGAGTGCTGGCGCTGCCGCTGTTTGTGGTACACGTCACCTGAAATGACAGAGCTGAGAAAGAGAGAGAGAGATAGAGAAAAAGAAAATATTTAACAATATATATTTTATGTGAGAACATTGTTATGTAGAGTTAACTGTTGTAAGTAGACTCTTAGCCTATAGAGTGTGTTTCTATCTATGTGTGTGTAACCATATCTTTAGGTTTGTGTAAGTGGATATATGTATATGTGTGTGTGTGTGCTCTCACTCTTCTGTGAGGTGCGTGGCACATGAAGATAGCTGTGGAAGCCGGCGTAGACCCTGAGCCGGCTCTCGGTCACACTGTACTCCTTCAGGGGCCCGTTGAGGGAGAAGGACTCACCCCAGTCCAACCAAACCATCGTCAGGTTACTGCCCACCGAGAAGGGAGACAGATACTGGGGGGCTATGGTGAGAGAAAGAGGGGGAATACAAACATTTGGATATGAACAGCCAAAACAACAACAGTTTATTAGAATGAATGTCTCTCCATCCCATTTAGAGGAGCAGCTATATTCTTTCATTTATGAAGTTATTAGAAATGTTCTGTTTTTGAGTTTTTATTGACTAGTTTTGTCTGGCTACCACACATCATCCTTTATACATTCTTTATGATGGTAAACAACCACTCCACTCTCAGTCACTTCTTAGTTAGTCCTGTAGCTAAGATAATGGCAGAGCCAAAACGAAAAAAATATTATGATTTATTCTCATGGTTGGTTCTAACAGAGCTTGCGAGCTTATAATTTTTTTTGCTAGTCCTACAACTCCAATAACATTGCAACTACTACTAAAGCCAATATGATAACATAGAAAAATATATTGAAATAATAATACAGAAGATCATGATTTAGGCAACTTTACTGTCAGGAAACAAAGTATAAGGACATTACTTAGAATTAGTCCTGTTTATGTAAATACTATTTCAGAACTGAAATGCCTCTCCACTCTGAAGCCACCACTGCTATGAAAAATGCCATAGTAAATGAAGACTCTGTTACCCTCAGTAAGTGTTGTAACATTAGTCCAGTTGGAGGCAGTGCTGCCCATGTTGTTGGAGCAGGCTGCTCTCAGCTCATAGTTGGAGTACGGCTGGAGACCTGTACAGTTTAGTTCAGTTGTGTTTGTTCACACAAAACAGATAAAAGAGACATATAAAGAACACATGCATTACAGATTATTAGTGTTTATATATTTTATAGAAGTGCAAAAAGTCAATACAGACTCATAAACAGCAATTATGTATTGCTACTACTTTGAATAATAATAACATCACACAATGGACTCACCTGTCACATTGTACTTCCGCCCCTTGGTAAAGAAACGGGTTTCAATTGGTCCTTCCACACAGGGGATGGGTACAGGCTGGGGGGCGGTGGGCAAGATAATCTGACATGCAGCTCACAGCTGGATACAGAGGGACAGAGGGAGAGAGAGAGAGACAGACAGAGAGAGAGAGAGAGGGCGAGAGAGAGAGACAGAGACAGACAGACAGAGAGATTCAGTAGCATGTTGTGGTATGTGTGTCTGTCCATACAGTCTGCCTCAGAATTTAATGAAATCTACCCACAGATCAGATAAGTTGAACATATGTTTGTGTGTGTGTGTATAATTGCATCTTTTTCACTCTCTCTCCCTACCTCTCGATGACTCCATTGGGTGTCAGGGGCTCGTCCCATTCCAGCTGAGCAGAGCGGGAGGTCAAGGTAAGAGGGCGAGGAGGGGGCTGGTGGGCTGGGGGGCAGCCAGCGTCCGGAGCTCATTCAGAGGACCTTGGCTGCAGCACTGTCACATGTTCAGAATAAAGACTAAAAATGGCAGTATTTCCATGTATACATGCACAGTATGTACAGTACAGTACAGTACAGTACAGTGCCAGAATTTATAGAGATAGACAATGTAAACACATAATATATATATACATAGAGTTCAGGGAGATGTTTTGCAATTTACACAATAATAATAGTCTGTGTCTTATAAAAAGTTTCAAAGAGTATCCTTTTCACAACTGACAAAAAAACAAAAAAAACAAAAAAAAACCCAAACAGTTTTCCCACTTATTCCCATGCAAGTTTTTTTTTCCACAACGTATTAGCTTGGTTGCAGGGTAGCAGTACTACAGTACAAATAACAAAATGATTTGATAATAGGTGTTGTCCTGCACTGCATGTAAGGGCTCATGATTATTATTATTTGGAAAAGATCTCAACCTCAAGTCCAGTCAATCTCATATACTCCCATTCTTAACTACAATGTATTAGCAAAAGCAGTATTGTTTTGTGTTTGACGAGCCTGACACAAGCCAAAGAAAAATTTCCATGCTGCAATAATGGACAATAAAGTTTCTTGAAATTTTAATCTTGAATTGATAGTGTCAGCAGTATAGCAGCAGTGGTACTACTACTAGTAGCAGAAGTATAAAACACTGAATCAACATAGCAGGCAGGATTTCACTGTCTTACTTAGGAAACACTTGGACAGGGACAGACACAGTGGCTGTTGAATCTGTGACCATCTGGTTATAGAATGATCTCTTTCATGACCGGGGAAATTTGTATATAATAGCACATAGTATATACTGTAGTATGAGTATTCTAGTAGTATTGCTATTACCTGATAACAGGTGCAGGCCTCCACTCCTACCCAGTACTGGGTGTAGGGACTCAGACCATAGAGCGTCTGCTGATGGGACGTACCTTCTGAGAGCTATAGGAAGGGGGTAGGGTGGGGTGGGGAATATGACAGGGAGAGAGGGCCAGAGAGTAAGAGATGGAAAGGAAAGAAAGGGAGAGAGAGGGGGAGATGAGAGTGGAGGTGAGTGGTGGAGGAGGAGGAGTGGGGATAGAGGGATTGGAAAGTAGGAGGAGAAAAGGTGAGGGTGGAGGGGAAGAAAGTGCAGAAACAGCTCATAGAAAAGCCATACAAATATTTATGAAGTCCATTATGTAATGTGTTACAATATGTGCATTACCAGAGTGTGGTTGTTGTGGTGCAGTGAGAACACTCTGTACAGGCTAACGATCCCGTTGGGCCGGGCGGGAGGACGGATGTCCACTACTGCTGAGGTTGCTGAGACGCGCCGGAAAGTGGGCGGGGCTACACCCTCAGGTGGGGCGGGTCCCGTTCTTCCACTGGCCCATGGACTGGCAGAACGACCCGCCGAGTTCACCACCCACACCTGTTAGTCAAAAACTCATCTTAGTCTTTAATATTGTAGAAACTCACTCTTCCAAACAGAGGTCATTCAAACCAGTGGATGGTGCTCATGACTGAATTCTTATGAAATATGGAGACAATTCACATGCAAATTATATAAGCCTGAATGCACATATTTTCCAAAATGCCATTTGCCCTGGCATTGAAGGCTTCTAATAGCATGTACTGTATCAATGAGAAAATTTGAGAAAATGTCTGAACATAATTATTGTAATAATTACAATGAATTTATCATCGTAATTTTTTTTTTTTCATCACTGCACAGCTATTATATACCATACAGCTCAAATGAGAACGATAATTAATAATAATTTGTCTCCTTGCTTCTCAAATGATAGAGGGTCTAGGTAGAAATCAACAGAAATACAAAGTCAAATACAAAGTCTTTCAGAATATGGAAGTAAAGCTTGAATAAGCAGCTGCCTGAGGACCTCTAAAATTCAGATTTCTATGAGGCCCCCAATAGCTTGTTGGAGATTGTTTATAGCACTATGCTGCAATTCAAGAATATGGCAAATTAAGAAACACATCTATGGTCTGTCCTTGATATTTCAAAACATTGTCTTTTATGGCATCTTTATGTTTTTATTTGACAGTAAATAGTAGAGACACAGAGAGACATGGGACACAGAGCCAGACTCAAACCCACAACATCACAGCACATATCATACATCTCTTGCCTTCACCTGCTGATTCACTGCAACAACCATGCCACTGATTTTTCAAATGTTTTTTTTCCTGGATTTTAGGGGCATTATATGAACTCTTAATGATGAAAGCCCCTGTTAATTACCCAGTATACACCGGACCAACAAAAGGATGCAAGTCAATCCATTGGACCATCCATCAAAACTACCATCAGCCGTGAGAGCAAAACCTTTTCACAATGCAACCCCACACTAACATATCTGCATGACAATTACTTTTCACCTTCATCAAGGAGTAATGCACACACACACACACACACACACACACGCACACACACACAAACTCATACAGATACACACACACAGACACACACACGCACATAGAGTAATCTTATTTGTGTGCTTGTGTTGGGTATAATTAGAGGGTGTACACAGCACAGGGTCAGACAGGGTGGAGATTTGCATGTGTAAGTCATCTGTAGCCTGTCAGAAGTAGCGCAGAAGGCAGATGGATGAGTCTGAGCTTGTGTGTTGAATGTGTGTGAATGTGTGTGTGTATGTGTGTGTGCGGTGTGGTATTTGCGCTTGTGAGAGAGAGTTTGTGCATTTGTGTGTGTATGTGTGAGCATGCATCTGTGTGAAGAGTTGAATTAACCTCAATAATAGTCAATTAGGCCGTGATCAATCAGACTGATTGATCTAAGTGACAGCACAGATGGACTGAGATGGGAGAGGGGAGGAAGGAAGGGAGAGGGCGAGGAGAACGGGGAGGAGGACAGGAGGGAGGGTGGACAAGAGACAAGGAAAGGAGGAGAAGCAAGAAGGAGAGGGAAAGAGGGAAGGATAAGAGGAGGAGGGGGCAAGGGAATAGGTGGATGCCGGTAGGATGAAAAAGAGCAAAGGGAAGGAAGAGAGGAGGGAGGAAAGAGGGACAGAGGATAGAGCAATGGAGAGAGCGACGGAAAAGAGAAAAGGATGAAGGGATGAAGAGGAGGAGAGAGGAATGAAGGAGATGAGGATGGGAGAGGGAGGGATAGAAGGCAACGATGAGAGACATGGCAGAAAGAAGAAAGGAAAAGGAGGAGAGAAGGATGGATGGAGGGATGGAGGGAAGAGGGTACGTTAGGTAAAGGGCATGCTGTCACCCTATAGGGAAAAGGTCAAGGAGAGGTGTGGCTATGTATGTGAGGGGCGTGATATGTGTTTCTGTGTCCTTATGCATGATGTTTTTGTGTGTGTGTGTGTGTGTGTGTGTGTGTGCATCATGTGTGAGAGACAAATGACAAGATAAGATGATAATATGATTACAAATTAAATATGCCACTAAATCTGGTTGTTTATCATTAAAGTTCCACCCACAATACTGTCAACAGAGTATTTAAGTGTCTACCAAAGTGAAACAATATACTGTTAGTATGAACAGCACACAAAGCAGGTGTTTCAGGCCTACATCTGAGTGAATCAATGGACTCAATGGACTGAGTTTCCACTGTATGTTTCTGTATGTTAGCACTGTTTTCTGTTGTATTTATGTCACCAGTGTCTTGATAGTTGGTTATTATTGTATCACTTCCAGTTTCAGTTCAGTTTCAACTTTATTTGTCTCTGGAGTGCAGCAAGGTGCACATGAAGCAAAAGTACAAAAGCATACAATACAAAACAATAAGCACACAAAAACAATAGGCAGTAAAAGAGATCCACATGGATCAAGCTATGATCCAGCAGATAATCAATAACATCACTGTTCTGCATAGAGTAGTCCACAGCAGATAGGTACAGTGTAGGCAACAATGTGAGCGATACAAAAACTATTATTCATTTAATTTGCACCTCCAAATTACATGAACAGAACCATTACACAGGGTGCTAACTGGCCACCTAAAAAGGCTTCAGAATAGCGCTATGACATCAAGTGAAAGGAAAGGATTTCTACATAGTTGCCAATCCGGAGCTGATTGACTTGTTGCTTATAAAGGGATCTGAGTAAATGTGTTACTGTCACCATAACAAATTAACAATGGCAACAGGAGATTTCTACCCAGCAACAGCCATGCTCTTCCCTCAGTAGCAATGCAGTTAATGCCTCAATACGACGCAAGCCTTTTGGGTTGATTAAGAGGTTTGTGCCACATAGACAGAACAAAGAGAGCAAGTTCAAAGTTAGTTAAAGTTACAGTTAAAGTCGGCCTAGATCACCTTGCCCTTGATCCAGTGTTCAGAGGTAGAACTCATCTCTTTGTCCTTACATGATCAGCAGACTTTTTACGGCTTTCTCTCCTCTCTTGTCCTCTCTTCTCCTCCTACTGGGCATGATTTGGCTTATTAGACACAAAATAAAAATATACCCTGTTAGCTGCCATGGCAACAAACGAGCCGCCATGGCAACAAACGGCTTCGGAAAACTTCCAGACTGGATTCAAGCCTTCTCATTGGGCGGTCGGACTGCGGACTCGGTTTGAGTGCTCTGATAGGCCAACGGAGCTTCTTGGCGGGTGCGGCAAGCCGGGGTGAAGGGGCTAAGTTGTGTGAAAGTGGGCAGTAATTAAAACCAAGCATAAAGCTGTCAATAGGAGCTTATGACCCAGTGTAATTAGCCTAATATGATTTCTCTCTCTGCACTGTGCTGTACTAAACTGAACTGACTTATCGTCCTTGTGTACGCCTGATACACACAGAACGCGAGAGGGTATGACAGAGATAGATACATAGGCAGATAGAAAGATAAACAAACAGCTAGATAAAAAGAAGAGGCAGACAGTCACATAGATAGATAGATAGATAGATAGATAGATAGATAGATAAATGGATGGATAGACAGACAGATAGATGATAGATAGACAGGTTAACTGAGAAAATATAACACAGTGAGGTAATGGAAATGAGGGCTTGGAAAGCGGAAAGCACAGTCTACCAAAAAACACTCTCCAATCACATCAAACACCAAACAAAACATCCAAACCTGCATACTCCCTCTCCTTCTCTGTGTCCCCATCACACCAACACACACACACACACACACACACACACACACACACACACACGGCAAGTAGTGTAACAGGACACACACACATACCGCCACCTCTCCCCCCACCCCCACTGCCAAACCCTCAGGGGACATGCAGCGGTCGCCATTAAAAGGTCTTTCCAATACATGCTCTGTTACCAAGGGGGCTAACAGTTAATTCGATTGGCTGGCTGGTAATCAGGAAGTGGGGTGCTCTGAGGGGCCAGTGATTAATGGCTCTGTCGCCCGCCCGTCATCTCCCCAAGCCCCTCCCTCCCTCCCTCCTCCTGTCATAAATTAGGACCCTCGTAAATAAAGACGGCACCACAATCAGGCAAACTCAATCAATTACACGGGTTCTCTGGCCTCGGCTCGCATGTCTGACAGGCGGGAATGTTAATGTTATTGTTGCTTCCAAAGGGCTAGCCTGTCAATTAGCGCACCGACGCACGGCACAACAGCATGAATATGGACCCCACCATTTAACACCTGTCTGATTACTCGGCTTGTGTGTGTGTGTGCGTGTGTGTATGTCTGTGTGTTACCATGTTGGTGTTGGTGTGTGTGTGCGTGCCTGTGAGCACGTGTGTCCGTGCATGTGAGGGTGACTGTGCCAGTTGAAATGTGTGATATCTGTGTGTGTGGATGTGATTGGACTTTTTGATAACGCTCCATTGTGAACACAGGCAACGTGATCTACGTGTCTAAATCTTAATGTGGGGAGAACAACAGTCACACCAGGTCTCTTTTCCAAATGAGGTCTGCAGATCACAACAAAACCTCTTTTGGCCTCATGTCCACTGCAGAGGACAAGAAGGAGTATAGACTTCAGTCTCAGCAAGGATATATATTACAGTTTATAGCTATTACAGTTGTTTTTTTTCCTCTATTTATTCTTTAGTTGTTCTTTGTTACTCCAGTTCCACTTTCTTGCAATTTCTACAACTCTTTTTTTTTGTCCAAACTAACAATCTCCTTTAAAAACATTGTTTCCCCCCAACGTGGAATTTTAACTGATTCAAAACACTTGTTGAAATTTGTTGCACCTCAGCACACTTTTCCAGTACACACAAAAAAGTAGAACTAGAGCTATCAGTTGATTTGAGTCTTGCATAGTTGTACATGTTAACTTTTGGCTCTACTGTCAACAGATAGTAAATGGTGAGAATTACTTTTTTAATACTAGCAGGAATAAAGAGAGGTAGCAACATTAACCACTTAGCTGTACCTGCAGGTACCCAAATGGGCAGTGTGGTTCTTTTTGTATGTGCACACAGAGAGTTATACCTGGTACTGGTATGCGGTATACGGCCGGAGCCCTTCATCTCTGCAGCTAGTAGAAACATTCCTGCAGACAAGCGTTGTGACAGCACCTCCGCGGGCGTCAGTGGCACGGTCCAGCCTGCGGTAGACCTCATAGTGCAGAACTCGGCCATTAGCCCGGGCTGGGGGAGACCAGGTGAGCAGGAAGCTGGTCTGCAGGCCGGTGTGTGTGTCGGGCTGGAGGTCTAACAGTGGCGCCGTCTGTCCAGCAGGGGGAGCCTCCGGCGTGAGGATAGACGTCCAGTCGCTGGAGGAGCAGCCGAGCGCCGTACAAGCCTCCACCCTCACCTCGTACCTGCACACATAAACACACACACACACACACACACACACACACACAGTGCCACACACACAAAGACATAAACAGCGTGAATTATCTATGGGCACAGGCATGTAGGCACAAATGTGTACATGCATTCTCACACACAAACACACACAGACATTTATGCCCCACACACAGGTACGGATGTACTCACATGCACACACACGCAAACGCAAACGCGCACGCACACACACACACACACACACACACACACACACACACACACACACACACACACACACACACACAAAATGCATAGACAAAAAGGCAGAAAGAGATTGAAATTGAGTTGTGCATCATATTGGTAATACAAGTAAAACAATAATAAATGTATGTGTATTTTTAACAGACAATTGTGTAATACTAAACATAAATACTTACAGTACTTAAATACATGACATTAACAAATTAGGTAACTGGTAATTAGGAGGCACTGTTGGGTTTTTGGAGGTAGAGAGAAAGAAAGGAGATGGAAATAAAGGAGAGAAAGACAGAGAGAAAGAGAGAGGAGGGCAGGAGGATGAGTTGAATGGATAGAAGGTCATTTGAGAGAGAGGGAGCGATCTTTAGATGATAAAGCTGATGAGCTTTTATTATCTGAATCTTATCAGGACTTCACCTCAGCGCACACAGACACACACACACACTCATATACGCACACACACACACACACACACACACACACAGCCACACAACCAAGCACACCAACAGCCACATACACACAACTGCACACGCATATGCACCCTCACACACATAGACAAACACACACACTCACACACACATATGCAGAGCCTTTGGTCTGCCCAGCTGTCTTTGTCTGAGAGAGGGCGATGGAGACATGGCCACTGCTTCAAGGTTGACTCAGTCACTCCATCACTCCCTCCTCTCTCTCTCTCTCTGTCTGTCTGTCTCTCTCTCTCTCTGTCTCTCTTGCTCTGCTGTCTTTGTCTCTCTTCTACACACCAAAGTCTAGATGCTGTAACTATTTAATTTTAGTAGTTGTTTTTTACCAAAACACATGATGCCTGTATTATGACGAGTACATTAGTATTCCAATCTATTAAATGGGTCTTTGACTTATTTCATAAGTCTTAAAGATCTTCCTGACAAGGATCCTTCAGGATCAAAATGTTTATCTAAATGGCGAAAAAAGACATCGCAGTGTACAGACTGTATCTTTCATTCATGATTTTTCATCATGAGGAATGCAATGGAGATACGTCTCTGACTTTAATTGGAAAATTCTCAATGGTTTTCTTTATGCTTATGCTGTATGTAATGTATTCTGGATTTTCAGCAATATGCTCATTCCTTATTAACATACGGAATGTTAAGATGTAAAGGAAAGCTCTGTAAGTTAAGCAATATCATCTTAATTTGTCTTGAAAGCTGTCAAATAAATCAAATCAAATTACATCATTCTGTCTAACTCATCGTCACAGATGTTGGGTCTGCGTGTTTTGTCTTTATCTGGCCCTTGATGGTACAAGCTGGTGAGAGAGTCACACACACCCTGAGTTTCTGAGGCAGACTTTTCTCTTTACCTACTGGAATTCTGTCTTTTGTCTTGCTCCAGACAGGAGATTTTGGAACTATGTAAAACTGTACTTCCACTTTCATTTGTGCCCACCCCTCTTTCCTTCTTCCTTCTTCTGTCTCTTTTCCAGTCTCTTCTGTGTTATATTGCTTTGTCCATGTTCGGGGCAAGCTCATTTTCAGTTCAAACGATTTAATCACAAATTGATTGAAATGAGAATGAAGTGAACCTAGCCCTTGCATTGACTGACATGTAGGCAGGCAGGCTCTGCAATATGGTGATTTGGACAGTCAGCCAGACTGGGGTGAGTCAGTTACAGATGGCGCTATGCTTCCTTCTGCCTCCTCTACTTCTATTTCTTCTCTCTTATTCCTTCTCACCTTTCTTTCCTCATAGTATTGACTAATGTAGGGCAAGAGGGAGCTGTGTTTTCAAGATTTTCAAATGACCATCTTAGGCAATGCAGTTTGATGAAATCTTGACACCTCCTGCCTAAGACCAGCTTGGTAATTTTTTGTAAAAGTCGTAAAAGTCAATTTTGGTGGAGTTCTGCTGTGACTGACCTGTGGTTAGGAGCCAGTCCGTGCAGAGTGACGTGTCGGTCAGAGAAGGTGCTGTGTTCTGGAGTGAACACAGTGCTGTTGGTGCTGAGTTGGACTGGGTCTCGCTGGTACACCGTGTAACTGACGATTTCTCCGTTAGGACGGGCCGGAGCGCTCCACTCCACTCTCACCTGGAAGGGTTAGGGTTAAATGAATGAAATTGAATGAATGAAATTGAATAATTGATGAATGGGTGAATGAGTAAATGAATGTATGGATGACCGACCCGGCTCGGTTCCACCGGCTGCAGCGTCGGGGGGGCGACACCAGAGGGAGCTGATGGGTGAGTCCTGGCTGTGGCTGCGATGCTGCTCACCGCCCCTCTGCTGTTGTTGGCCCTCACAACGTAGCTGTACTCCACGCTCGGCAAGAGCGTGAAGTCGTGGTAACGGGTTTCTGAACCGACGTAGATGACTTCGCCGTCCCTGCGGAGCTCGTACCCTGTGATGATGCCGTTAGGGTGTTCCGGCGCTCTCCAGCTCACCTCCACTGACTCCGAGCCGGTGACCTTCAGAGGAGAGGTCACAAGTCACATCGCCTTAAAGCTCCTGATTCAAGGACCAACAGTATAACCATTTAATTTAATATTCAATGAGTATGCAATAGTTTGAGGCTCTAAAAGGTATACTGTAATGTTTGTAAACATTGGAATACTTGTATTTTAAGATGCTTATTATTGAAACAGACAAACAAAATATTCACAATTCAATGAATCTCACCTCAATAATGACATGAAAACAGACAAGTAATGGTTTGAACATAAAACAGGAAACTTGAAATGAATGTTGAATTATTATACTGGTTATTCTACTGTTGCAGGTATCGTAAATTAATTTGTATAACCACTTACAAGAGGTATATACAAATCTAGTTTTTAAAACACTTACCCTAAACCACAAAATCTAATATCTACAATATACAGTACATTACAATAATGGACAACAAAAATACCGAGAGACTGTTTTTTTTCTTTGTTTTTCAAAATGAAAGAACAGGAGGATTTGTTCAGGCAGGAAACATGTTAATGGTGAAAGCAAACCTCACAAGACCGACTCTCTGGGAACACACACAGCACACATATCTAAATCTTACACCTGCCTCCCACTATGGTAAATGTTTCACTGTGGGCTGCCCACTGTCATTCATTTAATGTGGAGTACAAAAGGACAGCAGAATGCAGGACAGCAGGGAAAAGACTAAACCCCATCCTGCTTTATGCAAATAAATAACGAGATTTTTTGAGCGGCGCTGCAGTGAATACCGATTTACAACTGTAGTAACACAAGCTTGGTGTGGAGTTATGTGCCTGGGCATGACCAATGGGAGAATTTCATTTTATTAAGGAGAAACCCCTTCCGACGTAAAACACCTTCATCAGCTACATGGCAAAATATGAGCTGTAATAGTGAAAGCAATGAGGAAACACTTGTGTGTGAGTCTTGTGTTTTTCAAGCAGGAACAAGGATGTATATTAGTTACTGTGTATGGGTTCTTAAAAATGCTTTAGTTTGGGGGAAAAAATTGAGAAATTTTGCTTCATTGTGGGATCCAGGCACATTAAAAGTTAAGTTATCCACTGCAAACAGGCCATTGATAGTATTGTACATGTGTTAACTGAGTGAAATAAAAGGCTTTCATTGGAAGTCAGAAATAAACCAACATACCTTAAGAGTTGGGGCAGGCAGACCAGTGGGAGGGGCCTCCTCAGTTACTGTGGAAACCGTGGTGCTGGGAGTGCATCCCCCACTGGTACAAGCCAATAGGACGAGCTGATATGACATGTGAGGGCGCAGGTCTGATAGCACCGTATATAAGCCTCTCCCGCGATAAGCCTCTTCGTTGTTCAGTTTGAGCACATATTCTGTCACCTCCCCGTTCTGAGTCAGTGGTACGCTCCAGGAAATGTTTATACTATGGGATGTGATGTTGTTCATAGCGGGAGCTTCAACTGTGGCAGGGGGCGCCTCGAGGGTTGTGATGTTCGTGTGCGGGCTGGTGACACACCCCTCAGACGTACAAGCTATGACTGCATAGCTGTAGAATAGAACAGAATAGAATAGAATATTATTGTCTGGCTGAGACTGAAAAGTTATCTATCACCTGCCATTTGTAAGCATCTCTATCAGGCTTTGTTAATTTTTCAGGTTCACTCAGGTTATCTGACATGGAACTGCAAACTGGTATGAGTTAAGGCAGCCAATACCTGTATGGTGAAAAAGGCAGGAGGTCTTCATCTGTGTAGCTGAGGACAGCAGGGTCAAAACTAAATGAGAAGCTGACATTGTTTCTCTGAATCCTGTAAGACAGAAGGACCCCGTTGGACTCCAGAGGAGGAGTCCAAGACACCAGCAGCTCACTGGGTCGGCCTTGGAGGTGAAGAACTGTTGGAGGGGCCAGACCACGAGGGGGGCCCTGTCTGGTCGTCACAGTAACCCAGGGGCTGTGGGTGTGGCCAGCGGGGTTGTGAGCACGGACACTGAACTGGTACTGAGTCCAGGGACGCAGGCCGGTCACAGTATAGGAGAAACTGTTCAATTCCTGTGGGGAGGTCTCTCTGAACAGCACCTGGTGGAGACACATGGACGATGTTGGTTGATGTAGTAAATGCTAAAGTAGTAACACAATTCCCCTGACAATCCCCATTAAGGCCAAAAACAAGTCTTTAACTGATCAATCTGGTAGCAGCAAGAACGCTAGAGTTGCAATGGCTTTACTGAAAAATTCCTTGTGGAGGGTAAGGGTTAAAAAAAGTGTAACTGAAATGAAATGCTGTGATCTACTGGCTGACAGGTCCATATCAAGTTTTGATATGCCATCTGTACATTTCTAAAGATATTTTAGAGACGTTGGAGGTATCCGAGTCATTCTACCGGCTAACAGAATGACTGAAAGCATTGCCTGTATCTTCAGGTAAAAGTCTTTGGTTTCACCTACCTTTCCTCTCTCAACATCCTCTTCATTGCTCCTCCCCCTCCCCCCTTCCTCCAGACTCCGCCCGAGCAAGAAGTACTCTGCAATTGGCCCGTTGGGCTGAGAGGGCGGGCCCCAGGAAAGCGACACCCGGTCTGGGCCAATGAAGAGAGGCCTGGGAGGGGGCTGGGAAGCAGGTGGGGCCGCTGCCGTGGTGACGTGCTGAGGAGGGGTGCGCGTGCAGCCCACTGAGGTGCAGACTTCAAGAGTCAAAGTATAAATGGTCCATGGTTCCAAACGACGAAACAGGAAGTGGCGAGACAGGCCGCTGAACTCCAAATTCCCCTCACTGTACAACTTATAGTTCTGGAGAGGAGGACAGGAGGAGAGAGGAAAGGGTGAAGGGTGGAGGAGGAAAGAAAAGTGGGAAGTGGAGAGAGGCAGAAGGAGACAAGGTGAGAACGAGTGGAGGAGATGAAGTGGTGTAGATGAGGGACGTGGTGGAGAGTGGGAAACAGAAAGGAAGAGAGGAGCAGATAGGAGAGGGAACAGAGGAGGGAAGGAGATGGGGAGCAGGTGAGAGGAGAGGACAGAATAGGTTAAAAAAGAGGAGAGAGAGAAGAGGAGAGGAGAAAGAGGAAAGGGTGAGCGGAAAAGAGGTGGAGTGGCTCGGGATTGAAACAAATAAATAGAATAAATAATAAATGCATGTTTAATGTGTGCATGAGTGAGTGTATTGACTACAGGTGTAGGTCTGTGGGTCTGCAAGCAGTGTGCATCGGAGTGTGCATGTGTGTGTGTGTGACCGAATGAACAAATTGTGTGTTTTCTAGTTGTTGTATGCTCCATGCTGTGAGTGCATGTTGGTATGTGCTTTGTGCGTTTGTGTGTGTATACCTTGATGACTCCATTAGGTGTGTGTGGCTGATCCCAGCTCAGTAGTAACGCCCTGCCCTGCTCCCTCTGTTCCACTGTGAAGTTAGCCAGGCCGGCCGGAGAGGCCTCCAGGGTCCTAGAGACCACCCATGGACTGGAGACACTGCCTGAAGGGTCAGGAAACTCAAAATCAATTAAGCGATTGGGGAATCAGTGCTGGCATTTCAGTGCTGGTCATGTGCTACTGACCATAATGAACCTACCTGCTCCGTTCACAGCTTCCACGCGAAGACTGTACTCACTGTAAGGCTCAAGACCATAGAGAGTGGCTTCTAGGACTGAACCCTGAGAGAGAGAGAGAGAGAGAGAGAGGGAGATGAAGGGGCGAGACATAAAGAGAGAGACCAAAAGTGTAGGAGGGTAGAGAGCGAGAGATGGGAGAGAGGGTGAGAGAGGTGTAAGGAAAGGAAAAAGAAGCAGAGGTGAAGAGAAGGAGGAGAGGAGAAGAGTGACGAGAGGCAGAGGGCGGGTGGGGAGGAGGGGATAGAGAAAGAGGGTAGACAGGGTGGGAGGTTGAGAGCGGGTAAAAGGGAGAAAGAAGAAGAAGAGGGGAAGGGAAGGGAGGTAGCAGGGTAGAGCAAGTGAAGAGAAGAGAGCGAGAGGAAATTAGTTACACAAACAAACCCTGCATGAACTCGTACAATACTAACCAGCGCATTACTCATGAAAATCGGGAATGAAAAGGAAGGCAGAAACAATGGCGAGCTAAGATGACATGACATGGGATTTGTGATATCAACGTTTCAACATCCAGGCTCTGCCATGGTAAAGCAAGTAGACACTAGAGAGGTGGCAGAGAGAGAGAGAGAGAGAGAGAGACTGGCAGGCAGACAGGCCATCCCTTATGGCTGAACTCAAAGCTTGCAGATTGAGTGTTTATATCACACATGCACACTTTCATGTCACACACGAACACACACACACACACACACACATTTATTCACATGCAAACAAATGCATGCATGCACGTACACAAACACCAAAACAATCACACACAGACACAGACAGAGTGTCTGCCAGTAGCTCTAGGCAGTGGGACCCAGCCCAACACCCTGGCAGACACAGGAGCTGTGTGTGTGTGTGTGTGTGTGTGTGTGTGTGTGCGTGTGTGTGTGTGTGTGTGTGTGTGTGTGATAGGAACACCATTTACTAATTGATAAGAGACACACTGTTGTTTCAAAAGGCCCTGGCGTGCTATGACATGGTAGCCAGGGAGCACTCGGCTCCAGGATGTAGCATTGCCTGTGTGTTTGTGTGTGTGTGTGTTTATTTATGACTGTGTGTTTGTGAGCATCTATGAGAGTGGTGTACATATATGCGTGCGTGTGTGTGTTAGTGAATGTAGAGCATTCACTAACACTACTGCTGTATTTTGTCATGTGTCTGAGTCTGCGCTTTTTTTATATTGCGTGCTCGGGACTGTGTGCATGTGTATCCCTGAACGTATGCAAGCATATATAAAGAGATTAATTGGTAACCCACTTCAATGCAGCGGCAAGAGGATCAAAAAAGGCTCCAATTCAAACTAAATCAAATGAAAACCCTGACAAATCACCGTAGCGTGGCACCAAGGATGAACCGTCTGAACAACAAGCAGAATGCATGTTTTCACTGTTTTCATGTCTGGGAGCCAACGTGTTTTTCATCCACAGTAAAATAGGATTAATAAGCCCCTAGACACCTAGACACAAGCTAAATCCTCCTGCAAATCACAGCCCTTTTCAGTGGAGAGAGGGAGGGAGGGGAGGAAGAGACAGAGAGGGGAGAGAGATAGAGAAAGAGAGGCAGAGAGAGACAGAGAGAGAGAGATAAAGACAGGAAGAAAGAGGGGATCGGAGTGAACTGAAGTACAGTATGTATGAGAGAGGGACAGAGGGGACAGAGAAATAGAGAGGAGGGATAAGAAAAAGACAAAGGGGGAGTGAGTTAGTAACTGTGGAAGGGAATTAAAAGGGGCGAGAGATAGAGGGAGGGAGTGAGTGTGAGGGAAAAGGGATAGATAGATGGAGAGAGATTGAGTGAATGGGTAAAAAAGAGGGAAGAGAGAATTTAGATTAAAGTGGGGGAGAAAAAAGATAGATGTAGCACAAGGGAGAGAGAGATTAAGTGAGAGAGAATGAGAGATCTCTCTACCTTAAAAGCCAGTGAAATATGTGAGGCATGTGGCCTATAAAGTGGTTAACATATGCACATTGTCAATAGCAGCATCTGGCGCTGGCGGGTTTTATAGGAGCATGGAGACTCTGCTATACGCCTCTAGATGGCAATACAATCAAACACTTTACCACTGAAACACACCACATTAACGGCCTCCTCGCTACACCACACACTCACACCCATACACGCACTGAAGCACGCACATGCACACATACACACACACACAAAGGCATGCATGTACGCACACAGACATACCAAACAATCAAACACTTTGAAATTCACCATGCACACACAAAAATGCACAAATTGTAAGCATGCAGGCAGGCAGCAATCAAAAACTTTAACACTGAAACACACTAGCAATGCATTACATTAACAGCCCCCTTACTATTTATTTCTCTCTGATACATGCACGCGTGCATGTGTACACACACACACACACACACACACACACACACACACACACAAACAAGACCACCAGAGTCTTGTTAAATAATGACAGCAATAGATTTAGAAATAGATTTTTAAGTTATGTTTTATGACAACAATGCAAGGATCTGTCTTCTTTAGTCAGTGATGAGAGTGAGATGGTGTCCCTCTACTTAGTGACAGAGTTAAGGAAATGTAAGAAAATACCATGTCGCCTGCTCACCACTCTCCACAGTAAATTTGAAAAAGTAGAAGATTAGAAATGAGAAAAGCCCACACAGTTGGCACTCTATTCATATACCTTTAATTGGCAATGTTCATGCTTAGTGCTCTCACCCCATATAGCACCTCACCTTGATTTGACAACAAAACTGATTAAATGGCACACTGGTTGGTGGATAGCTATTCTTTAGCAGCGTTGGCTGGTGTGGGCGGGAGGCATTTTGATTTTGGTTCTACATCTGTCCATGTTTCAAAACCAGTTTTTAGCAATGCTAAAACCGTTTTATTAAGATATATTTTTCTGACCAAATTGTTAAATTGAAGCCAAATTATGGTGATTCATTTTCACATTTCTTCCTGCAGCAGTGGCAAATTTATAGCTGTGGTGATGGCCCACAAGTGCATTACTATAGAAGCAAAGCTGCTTTAGATATAGGGGTTTTCTCTGTTAAACCTATTTTGTAAAATGACCATTCTGCGAAGACATCATGGCTACAATATAGGATATCAAAGAAAACGGTTATGGTCAACCTGAAGTGTGTGTGTGTGTGTGTGTGTGTGTGTGTGTGTACCCAGCGTAGCCCCAAGACCATGTATTCACCAGAATGATCAAAGTCAACAGTTAATCATGCCAAAAGCGAAAGAACAGGCGAGAGAGAGAGAGAGAGAGAGAGACACACAGAGAGAGAGAGAGAGAGAGAAGAGAGAGAGTGGGAGAGAGAGAGAGAGAGGGAAAACAAGAGGTAAAGAGAAAGATAGAGAGAGAGGAGATGGGTAGGGAGAAAGCGATAGAGTGTGAATGAGCAAGAGCAAGAGAGAGAAAGAACAGGAGACAAAGAGAGGGAAAGAAGAGGAGAAGAGACAGGCAGAAGCCTTGCTAATTTATACATTAAAGAGTCCTCAGATCTTACATGGCTCAACACAACTTAGCATCGGGAGGAAGAAAGCAATCTATTCAATCTTTTATTTCCTCATTCTCCTCATTCTGTCTTTATTTCTCTTTGGTGTGTGAGCTGAGCGATGGCAGGAGTCCCCTGGACAGTGTGTGTGTGTGTGTGTGTATGTGTGTTAAGTATATAAAAGAGTTCCAAATGTACATATGTGTACCTTGAACCTTGTGCACATGTATGTGTGGCCCTATCAGTGAGTTTGTGTTTGTGTGTATGAGCATGGATCCCTATGTGAGCGCAGGTTCTTAAAAGCATGCGTCTTCACGTGTGTGTGTGCGTGTACATATGCATGCATCCCATGAAGCAAGCACCTGCATGCATGTGTCCCTAGCAGTGTATGCATGTGTGTGTATTCCAAACAAGCGCACATCTGTGTATCTATGCATGTCTCCCTAAAAGCATGGATGCGCGTGCGTGTGTGTGTCTGTGTGTGTGTGATATTCAGGTGGACAGGCATGGTGCGGCCGGGGGGACAGTGTGTGATACTAATTAAGAATAACCATGTGTATTTGTCAGAAGAATTATGCTGATTATCTCACAGAGGCCCCAGCACTGGGCCCCGCAGAGAGACAGAGAGACGGACCAACATTAGCATATGGTGGCTACACACACACACACACGCACGCATGCACACACGCACACACACACAGACACAGACACACACACACACACACACGCAGGTGAACGTAAACTGAGTATCTAAGAACATACATAAAAGAACCATGTGTAATGATAGGTGAATTGGGTCCAACTGGTCTGCCTCAGGGACGTTTCTCTCCTCTGGCCTCTCTGCTCTGTCATATTAAGTACTGGAGAGATAATAAAGCACTGTGCTGTTTCACCTTTTCTTATGTGTTTTTTTCTTATGTGTTGTTTTATTTCCTGTTTCAGTGTTATAGGAGAACATGCCATGGTCAGATTTGATTCAGTTGGATTCAGTTGGATTCAATTCAATTCAATTCAATTCATTCAATTCAATTCAATTCAATTCAATTCAATTCAATTCAATTCAATTCAATTCAGATCAATTCAATTCAATTCAATTCAATTCAATTCAATTCAATTCAATTCTTTAGTCCAGTCTAGTCTATTAGTACAAGCTGTGCCCAGGCCAGCCCTGTGAGAGCAGTAATTGTTTTCGGAGGTTTCTGAGGTGAGCCAGTGCACCACACACTGCTCTCTCGCGCCCCATGCCAAGCTCTCAGGCCAAGTCTGTGTGTGTGTGTATATGCTTGTGTGTGTGTGCATGCCTAATTCAATGCTGCTGGAACAATTGCCCTGTGTCTGTTTGTAAATGCCCTGCATGTGTGTCCCTGCTAGTCAGTGTGCATTTGACAAACACTGGCACACACACACACACGCAAGCACACACACACACACACACACACACACACACACACACACACACACACACATGCCATTAGGCATGTGTTTTGTCTGTGGCCAGCACAGAGGTAGAGAGGGGAATGCGGGGGTCTGGAACAGGCATGCCCACTTCACACCGGCAGCCATGATTGGCTTTGGCGGCTCCAGACCCCAGGAACAGTATGTGTGTGTGTGTGTGTGTGTGTGTGTACGTGTGTGTGATGGGCCCAAAGACTGGTCAACAGATTTCAGTGAGTGAGGAATGGCCACAAAGAAAATGAGTGAGCATGTTTGTGTGTGTGCGTGTTTCTGTCTATGTATACATTTTTATTTAACCTTTACTTAACCAGGCAGGCCAATGAAAGGATACACCAAGACTTTTTCATTTGATGAGAAATACTTTTCTCCAGGGCTGGTTTTTCAATTGATTGATGGTTGGTAAAACAACCAAAACAGGAATTATGCTGTAAGAACATTTTCCAATGAAGGAAAAAAAATATATACCTTGTGTGTTCTACTGTCCTATGAAAATCTTCTAACTCCAATTTTGACATTTTCCTGTCCTGCCTGTCCTGTTTTTTGTCACTGTTTTAACTGGGTTTAACCGTGAGGCCAATACAGACCCATAATCAAAAGTTGACAGTCTTTTGCTTCAAATCAGTCTGTTGATTTGGATTCTACGTATATCACACTGAAGATGTGTCAATGGTAAACCAACCAACAAGCCCCAATGCCTTAGTTGCTGACTGTAGTTCTTTATTAGATAGATGTCTTAACACACTAGGGAGCAATGAACTTGTGCTAACAATTTAGTCATCAGTGCATTAAGCAATCTATGACTTTCATTGACCTTGATGAGTCAGACTTCTCTCCACATTTGGTGGAGTGCTGTCAGTGCAGCAGAAAGGAGCTTTGAAAACTAAAGTTAAAGCTATAAATCTACAATTTGCTTCAAATTTGCTCGCATGTGTTTGTAATGCTGTTTGTAAAGAGTAACTTGACACTTTTTAGTTATTTAGTTGCAAGCAACACTCGAGAGTTAACATGAGTGCAGTACTGGCATACTGCCCTTGTTCACCACTGGATTCCACTGGACACACTGCTGTCACTGTAGGTAAGGACAAGTAATTAATCAAGAATCTACGACAGGCTGTGATATACTGAAATTAAATCAGAGTTAAGGTGCATTGTCTGCAGCTTTTGGTTTAGTCATACAAACTGCATTCCAGTTTAGTGGCAATTCATCTACCTAACCTGTATTTTATCGGCCTAATACTTGTATACCAACGCTCAGTGCTTAACACAACAACTCTTTATTAAACTGGAAAGCAACCCGTATCGTTTTTGAGCTAAAGACAGTAAAATTGCAATCACTTGTGAGAACTCCCCCCCACCACCACCGCAACAACCACTGCACATGCATTCCTCCAGAGTGGAATCAACTCAGCCATCACGGGTGTACTAAACTCTCTCTTTCTCTCACACACACATACACACACACACTCAGAATTCCTCTAGAGTGAGGTCCATCATGTCATGGTTGCTGTACTAAACACCCATTAAGACAAGTGGAGAGCACTAGACTAGATGATGTGGCCTCTTCAGAGACAGACACACAATAACACACAACCTGTCATTACTGAGAGAAAGAGAGTGAGCCAGAGAGAGAGAGAGAGAGAGAGAGACAGGGAGAGAGAGAGTGAGAGGGAGAGAGAGGGAGGGAGGGAGAGGGAGAGAGAGAGAATAACCTAAAAACTATCACTTGAGAGGAGAGGGAGACAGACAGGGAGAAAAGCGGCGGGGAGCCAGAGATGGAGAGAGAGAGAATAACCTAAAAACTATCACTTGAGAGAGGGAGCTAGAGAAAACCAAGATGGAAATGTAGAGATGGAGAGAGAAATGAGCAAGAGGGAGCGAGAGAGGGAGGAGTTGTGGTAAGGATGAGGAGACGGAGTGACAGAGAGCATGTGAAAGATTGCAGTGAGGAGAAGAGGGAGTGTTGCAGCCTGATTATTTGGCTGTTTATGCAGAATGCTGAGAGCCCTCCAATCAGAGTTGGAGACCTGTAACTAAGGGGTCTGATAGGCCGAGGGCCTAACGAACTCTACGTCCCCCTCTCCTTATCCTCTCCTCTCATCCTTCCTTCCTCTCTTCCCCCGTCCCCTCCTCTCCTCTCAACCTCCTCATCCCTCTCTCCTCACCCTCTATCCACTCATCTCTGCATGTCTACCTCTTCTTTCCACTCCTTTGTTTCCCTCATCTGCTAAAGGGTGTCACCAAGCACAAGGGCAAAGCCTTCTCATTCCCATTTCTCTGGCCACTCTCTCTTTATCCCTTGCACCCTCTCTTCTGTGGTTAAGAGATGCAAAGAGGAAAATAGAGCAATAGAGAGAATCAGAGAGGGATAAAGGCAACAAGTGGAGTAAAGCTGTTGCCCAATCATGTGTCCATGCCATTGTGTACTACAGTATATGTTGTTTAATTTACACGTTTAACCTTGACTAAACCATGTAAGTCCAGTTTGAAGTCCAAAATATCAATACAACAAGTTGTATGTTTTCTATCATATATATATTTTATGATTGTACATCCTGGAGGATCGATATCCCCTTGAGGAATAATACAGATTTCTACCACTATGACTGTCATTTCTACCTTTCTATACAACATGTGTTATTACTATATCATCATATTTCTCTTGGTGCATGGTTCCACTTTGGGGGGAACTTGGTTTGCAAGAGAAGGTCTGAAAACAGTCTAAACCAGACAACTTGTGGTTACAGTTGAAGTCACTTCACATGGTCAATGTGTGATGCAAATCCCTGCACCTTAGATGACAGTATTTTGGGTGATGTTGTGTCATGCTTTGATACACTTTATAGAGACAGCAAAGAAACTGAACTGCTTTAACTTCTAGACAGGCTCTCTAACCAACATGTATTCTGCTGTAACTAAGAAGTGATAAGGCCATGGTGGGTAACCTGGCTCCTTCTCTCCTTCTCTACCTCTATTTCCTAATGACCTGGGAGTACTTCCTCATTTCGACCCTGTTTTCCAACTTTGTACATCTGCACGCAAACTACACGTTCTGTTTGAGGACCATGAATTCTGACATACAGTATACGTTTTGTTCGATTTCATAACTGCATTCTTACGTTAGAGCTCCACTACCAGCATTGCGTCGCGTTGCCATCAGCATTGTGCCAACGTGGCGTTCTCCCTGCTCCACAGAGCGCGTTGACCTTTGAATGGATTCACCAGAAAACAATCAATTCAACTTTATTCCAATGTGGGAGAACGTGTGCATCAGCCATCGAGAATTGAACCTTGGCGATTTTTTCGCTTGGACGCAGCCATCGCAATGCGGACGCAACGCGGACGCAATGCAACGCGAGCAGTGGAGCATCTTTCACTGCTGGTAAAGGAATCATTCCTTCGATGGCTGACGGCTGATGGCAATGCCTGACGCCCAATGGCTGTAGTGGAGCAGGGCCGTTACTGTGCACACCCATGCCTTCCAACCTGTGCCAGTCTGAACACACATGCCTCCGATATGCCGACATATGACACACACATTTGTATTCTGAAACTGTCCGTCTGAACTCATACTATGCATTCAGACCATGCATGTCTCCACACACCAGGCCTTACGACTGTGCCCATCTAATCATTCAACACACATGCAGACCATTGATGTCCATGCACACGCACCACATATTCTGAAAATGCATGTCTGTACACACGTACATGCTCTCCAACTGTGCACATCTAAACACACACATTCCGCTCGCGCAGGCCTATAAACACACACACACATTCTGAAACCTCATGTCGGCTTTGAGACATGGTTCGCCGGCTGGCCCTCGCTGTCCCAGGCTCTCTGACGGGCTCTTAATGGTAAACTAACAGATTGTAAACATGCTGCTAGCCCTCTCTCTCTCTCCTCACTCCCTATCTTCATCCCTCTCTCTCTCCATCTCTCTCTCGATCTCCATCCCTCTCTCTTTCTTTTCTATTTGTCACCCCCCCCCCCACTTCGCCTCCTTCCCACTCCTGTTCACTCCACCCTTCTCTCCCCATCCATTCCTCTGTTTCTCTCCCTCCATCTCTCTCTCTCGCTCTCTCTTTTCCTGGGGTATTTTTTAAACAATGTGTCCTTCATGTACGGTTGGTTACGGGGCGTACAGAAGGACATCATTAGCGCTGGTGGTTAAGCTGTAATTTACACCATTACCGAGGTAGGGGCCATTTTTATTGCCTAGTAAATTTCAGCTCTGAAATATTTAGACCATATGGCTCAATTTGTGTAATAACCTTAATTTCCAAGCACCCTTCAGCTCCCTTCAGCGCCGGCTGTTGTTGGCGGATGGCAGAGCGGCGCGTGTGCACGTATGTGTGTGCACGTGTAGGAACACATACACACCCGCACACATTCACACACACCCACACACATACACAGAAACATGCGCATAACAAAAATGTTAACACATGCACATACTCTACGCATAACCTCTCTCACACACACACACACTACACGCTATCTCTCTCTCACACACACACTCTTACTCACTCATTCATTGACACACGCACACACACACACACACACGCACACGTACGTATGCATGGTGGTAGCAGATTAATAGGGTGTCAGCTTGTGTTTGGGTGAGGGAGCGTCAGGCGTCGGCCAGATGGTTCTCGGGGATGATGACTGTCAGGGGTCCTGCTCTGATCAATGGGATGTATTAATACAGCACACACACCCACACACACACACAAACACACACACACACACACCCACACACACACGCACAGAGACACAAATTGTTGCACATAACTAACACATATGCATGCACACAGACACACACGCAAGCATATTCAGACATATGCAAGCACATACAGTAACACACAAACACACACACACACGTATATATGTATGCACATGGTCTCCCTTCACCAGGGTTCCCAGGGGCCACAGCGTAACATCTGGAAGAGCCAAGGGAGGGAGGAGAGGAGAGATAGAGTAAAGGAGGCGAGAGGGAGGGAGGAAGCAGGGAAAAAAAAGGGAGGCGAGCAGGGAGGGAGGGGGAAAAAGTGGGTGGAGGGAGAGGAAGAGAGAGGAGCGAAAGATGGAAGGGAGGAGAGACGGGGTGAATAGAAGAAGGGAAAGAGGGGTGAGTGGAAGAGGGGAAGAGGAGAGAAGAGAGGTAGGGAGGAGACAAGAGAGGGATAGAGGAAGGAAAGTGGAGAAAAAGGGAAAAGAAAAGAGTGGAAGGGAGGTGAGGTGAAAGAAAGTGGTAAAAGAGGTGAGGCAAGGGGGCAGAGGGAGAAGAAGAACCGGGGAAACAAAGATATAAGAGGGGGGAGGAGGAGAGGAGAGGAGAATGGGGAGGGGATCACAGAAGGGAGGGCAGGAGGGATTGAAGGAGAGGGAGAAAATGAGAGCAGGCAGGGGAAGGTGGAAGGGCTGGGGGGTGGTGAAGGATGAGAGCAGAGGGGGAGAAAGGAGAGGAGGAAGGAAACAGGGAAGGAAACAGGTGAGAGATAGAAGAGAGGGGGAGGACTGTGGCGGAGGCAGGAGGAGAGGGGCAAGAGTGGGAAGCAGAGGTTGAATTTTGACTTGCCCACTAAAGCCCTTGGCAAGTTTCTCAGCCCGGGTGGGAGCAAAATGATCCTCACTGGCCAGAATTTGAATGAGGTCTAATGGAGATGGTATGGAGATGGCAGCCAAATAACCTTGCCAGGCATGTGCCCAAAATCCTTAAGTTCATTCTAGGCTGAGAGTTCACTCGCCCCAACCAGAGAGGAAGAGGCAGAGTGGAAGGAGGGGAGAAGGAAAATATGTATTGTATGTGAGAAAAGAGGAAGTGAGGGCAATGGGGAGGGATGGATGGACAGCAGAATAGTGGGGAAAGAAATTAAATCAAAAAGAGAAAGTTGGAGCAAAAGAGGGGTAAGAGAACTACTCTGCAGAAAGGCAACCTGACAAGATTGTGTGAGTGACTAACATGTCTGTCAGGAGGGTGTAAGGCATGGAGAGTAAATGTATGTGTGCATGTGTGCGTGTGTGTGTGTGTGTGTGTGTGTGTGTGTGTCTGTGCCAGGCGGTGCGTGGGGGTCTAGTGGGGCGGACCGCCTGCGCTTCGTACCCTCATTCCGTCCGATCGCCATGACGACCCCATTAATCAGCCAAGCTGGCACGGAGCAGGGCTCCCAGCCCAGCCTGAGATCAATACACACACACACACACACACAGAGTCACACACACACACACACATACAAAATAATAAATCCATAAACTAAGAAATTTTGAGCAAAAGAAAACAGGATAGACACAGTGAACATGAGAGAAACATAATAAGTTCAGTAAGTAATAATTAAGAAGCAATGATAAACCAGGAAAATAGAGAAAGACAGAATCCAGAGAGAAAGAGAGGAGGGGAGAAAAAGAAAGGAGGATAGAAGAGATGCAATAACAGGATGTGACTACAAAATATGGAACATGATATGAAACAATGAAAGAGAAGGGAGACAAGGAGAGAGCAGACATCAGATGGGAGGGGAGAAAAGAGGCGGAAAGAGGAGAAGAGGAAAAGAAAGAGAGACAAGAGGATGATGAGAGGAAAGGAAAAGGAGGAGAAGAGATGACAGTAAAATTAAAGTTACTGAAATTAGAGGAGAGGAGAGGAGAGGAAAGGAGAGGAGAGGAGAAGAGAGGAGAGGAAGGGAGAGGAACAGACAGGCTCAACAGTTGTGTACAGTGGAATCAATGTACATCAGAGTTCCTGATATTGGCACCATACAACTACTGTTACACAAGCTGCCAAATATTGACACCTTACCTTAGACAACTACAGTTATGTTACTCTAGCTGCCAAATACTGACACTGACAGCTACGGGGTGTTGCAACAGCTGCCAGATATTGCTCCTGGATCATAATCATGAGAAGGATCCCACCTCCCATAAACAAAAATTTGGAACATGAGTGCGCACATATTTAGAAAATCCAGACAGAAAGTCACAATGATTTTGCATTAATGGAATAAGACACACTTATATATGTGTTATATGTGTATTTTTCTATATATGTGTATTTACATAATAGATATGTATAACATTTCTGAGGATACTGGTCTCTATTTAAAACCCAACAATCCTAAATTTGCCATTACACTGGATCTGCTGCAACTATCCCTAATGATATTAGACTAGTGTAAGAGTATGTCATTATGATTATCAAGTGAACATCTCTAATCTGAATTATATTTACTCCTTTCAGTTGATGGCTTGTTGGCTGTCTCTTAGACCCCCAAGATCCATTGGCCGTTGTAGTGTTAAACATCTGTCCAACATGTCAAAAACCAGTCCAGTTGTGTTTTGTTAAAACATTACTTCCAGCAGAAATCCTGCTTTCTTCAGCTTTACTCTCACTTTGCTTCTCTCGTTCTTTCATTGTGTATTTCTAAACAATGGAGCGCATGTGGTGAGGCAACCGCATGACAAATGACTGCCACCAAAATAAGTCTATGCCATGTCAATGAGCCACACACACATGCTCTCACACACACACACACACACACACACACACACACACACAGAGCATTCCATATCAATGAGAAGGTGAAAGGTCTCCATTTACATCTTGTATTAATTATGAGTGACAAGCCAAAGGTCACCGAGGGAGAAGAGAGAGGCCACACGTATGGACAGAATATAGATCTACACTTCTGCCTCTCTCTTTTCCCTCTCTCGCTGTCTTCCCTCCTTCCCCCATCTATCACTCTGTCTCTCTCCCCTCTCGTTCCTTCGCTCATTTCTTTCTTCTCACCCTCTCTCTCTCTCTCTTCTCTTGTTTTTGGTCTCACTCATTATGTCTCTCTTTCCCTATTTCTTTCTCCCTGAAACCTGCAATATCACCACTCCTGAAACTAACGTGTGCTATGGAGAGATTTCATTGAGATATAATGATATAAACCAATATCCACGTGGGCCAGCTGTGTTTCTGTTTTCACTTGTCTTCTGAAGCTTGTTGTCAAATTCCGCTCCAGAACGAAGCCCTTCCCGGTCCATTAGCTTTTCAAATTTTATTTTTAAACTAGCTTGGCTAGCTTCTTCCTCACTGTTTAAAAGTGTCTCTCACCCCCTCCCAGTCCTGAAAAAAATTCTCCTAATGGCGGAATCAGTAAAGCGAGCGAGTAAACTTGTTACCCTCTTCACTTGTCATTGTGGGACACGTAACCTGCAGTGGGAGAAAGTTCTGGCAACGCAAGACTGGTAACTGGTGACACTTCTCCGTAGGTTTAGCTTAGCTATTAGCATCTATCCTTCCATTTGTCCTTCGTAGGCCTCCGTAGTCCAGTAGCTTTGCAGTGTGTTATTTCTAAATGTGTTGCGGTTTCCGTCGCCCTCTACTGGTCAGAAAGTTTTCTTTCTTTCTTTCTCCTTGCTGTTTGGCTGTTACTCTCTCTTTCTCTCCTGTTTTAATCTCATCTTGTAAACTATAAACACAAACAAACACAAATTTGGTTGGACTAGGTGGAACTTGTATATGAGACTCAGTTTGAACTTTTCATGTACACATACACACACACACACACACACACACACACAGACAGGTGAGTGGTGGCGTGCAGAGAGGATGCTAGCTAGTGTTGGCGAGTGTCCCGTTGCGGCGTTGGGTGAACTTAGCCTGCTTACTGAGCTGCCAACTCATATTTAGACTAGATGACAGCTGTTAACGGTAGGTGTGTGTGTGTATGCGCGTGTGTATGAGAGTGTGTATGTGTGTGAGTGAATGTGTCTGTTAGTTTGTGTGTTATGTTAGTCTATGTTTGAGTACGTGTGCATGTGTGTGTTTTCATTCATTTATGTGGATATGTGTGCATGTCCGTGTCTATGTATGTATGTGTGTGTGTGTGTGTGTGTGTGTGTGTGCGTGTGGTTGTATGCATGTGTGGGGGCTTGCTTTGAGTTATTCCCTGTGTTGGAACGTCAGGCATGAAACAGTGGCAGGGAATTGTGGGAAGGGCCCTGGAGGATAGTGGGCTATGGGCAGTTTGTGTATGCGTGTGTGTGTGTGTTTGTATGCGTGTGTGTGTGTGTTTGTATGTGTGTATGTGTATGTGCATGTGCCTTCAGGCCCCTCACTGGCAAACAGATGGCACCAGCACCACAGGCAGAGTCCAACATTCTTCACATGCATCGACAATGACAATACACACATACATACACACACACACACATATTCTATATATTATATATATATTTTTAATTTTTTAATATTTTGGAATTTTACATGTACATGTTTGCATGTGTTTCAGCGTGTGTGCATAAGTTTTCATACATGTGAGCAATCTTACCAATATATACAATGGATAGCAGCATTAAACAACATGTGATCAAGGAGGAGAGACAGAGCATGTGTGTGTGCATGATGTGTGTATATCTCTCCAGCCATCCAGTATTAACTGTGTGTGTGTGTGTGTGTGTGTGTGTGTGTGTGTGTGTGTGTCTGAGTGTGTGTGTGTGCGGTTACCTCTACAGTGAGAGCAGTAACAGTAGATGAGTTGAGCGTTGGGTCCTGTTGGTGTTTCTTGTAAACCAGTCTGTAATGGGAAATGAGGCCGTTGGGGTGGTGCGGTTCACTCCACTTCAGATGGACTGAGTATGCACCTGTCAAAGCGTGCGCACACACGCACACACATACACACACACACACACACGCACACACAGAGTTTCAGATTGCGAACCACTTTATGAAGGGATTCTTTAGGTCGGCAACTAAAACAGGCCTAGTGTTAAAGTTTCAGTTCAATGTGAGATCCCAAGCCTCCCTGGGAAAAAGATGGTTTATTCTCAAAACTAAAAATGGAAAAAACATACATCTAACTTTTAGCTGTATTTACTATGTATTGGCACATATATTGTAAGCTAACTGGAACAATGGTACAATTCATGTATAATCCATCTTCGCTTTAGTAATGTGCCTTGGTAAACTTACTGGTGGGTGTGACAATGGGAGGGGCCATATCTTCTGGCCCTGCCTCCAGGGTGAGGGCTGAAGCCCATTGGCTGAAAACTGAGCCTTTGGAGTTGTGGGCGCGAACCCTGTACTGGTATTGGCTGAAAGGCCGCAGGGCGTGGCTTGCGTCAATTAACTCTAGCGGCCCTTTGGACCAGATGAAAACCAGCAGCTCCTCCTCTGTTCCTACTGGACGCCTACAACGAAATGAGTACTTGGATCAGCGAATCAAACTTTTTAAATTCCTTACAAAAGGTACAAATAAAACACATAACATCAAACAGCCAGATACCAAAGTCTTAAACATCACGCGGAAGTCATCGGCTGATGCAAGCACATTGATGTCTTGGTAAGCTCCTTTGTCTCTATCTCTGTGGCAGGTGCTTGTGATTGTGTGTGGGGTTTTTGAGTGTGTGTGTGTGTGTGTGTGTGTGTGTGTGTGAGTGTGTGAGAGAGAAAGAGAGAGAGAGAGAGAGAGATGTTATTTTCCCATTTTATCCAAGTCCCTGTCTGCCTGAGTCTGATCATGCCAGGTGTGTGTGTGCGTGTGTGTGTGTGTGTGTGTGTGTACCGCTATGCTAATGCATGTTTCCTGAGGACTTAAAGGGCTTAGTCTGGTCTGACCCTGCATACAGATCACACACTCTTTGGTCAACAAGCAGGCCATGACCTTCAGCATGCATTAACACACACACACACACACACACAGACACACACACACACACAGACACACACACACACACACACACACACACACACGCATACACACACAAATAAACACACGTGGAGATTAGTAAGCAGACAGTTATCTCCATTGCCTGAAGATGCATCACCTAAACTTCTATTATCCACTAAAAATATTCAAATTTTTTATCACTAAAACAATACCAAATACATCTTAATACCTAAACCACTTGGCATATGTGGAATTTCTGGTTTACGGGATAGAACTGTACAGAGAGACAGGAAAGACGGAGTAGAAGATATGAATACATGGGTATGTATGGGTATGTGTATGCAACTGCGTGTATGTCAGCGTGTCTATACTGTATGTCTCAGTGTAGCACATCTGTCTTCATTTGTGTGTGTTTGTTTGTGTGTATGTTACCTGTATATATAGTAGGAGGTGATGAGTCCATTGGGTTTATGGGGGGGCGACCAGTGGATCTCCAGGACCTTGGCTCCAGCTGCCTTCACTGTGGGGGGGGGCAGACCTTCTGGGGCGGCCTCAAAAGTGCGAGCATACACACCCTCCCCTACTCCACACCCGTCTGAAAGTGGGAAAGAGGGAGGAGGTGACACACCACACACATTTCCACATTTTCATTTCATGGATGAACAAGATCAGATCTACAAATGAATGTAAAAAAACAAAAGGAATTGTTACATGTTGCTGGCAAAGTTTGCAGTGGTTTTTCAGACCCTTTCAAGAGAGTTTTAAGGTATTAATAGCTACAGAAATTACATGCCAAGCACAGATAGTGTTGCACAATTGCAGTTGCGCCATGCTGAACTCATTCAGTCCTTCAACTAAACAGAGTGTGCTGACTTTGTGTGATGTGATATGTGTGATGAGGTTTTATTGCTGCGAAAATAATTTTCTCATTGAGGATAGTAGAACTTTCAAATGTAATTGAATCTAATGGAATACCCACCAATCTGACAGGCCTGCACTCTGATGTAATAGGCGGTGAAAGGCTCTAGACCTGTCACGCTGAGGTGCAGGTTCTGCCCAGCTAGACGCGTTATGGCTGTGTCACTTCCTGGGTTCAACAAGATGTTGTAGTTTACAGGCTGGCTGCTATTGAACCAAGCTGGGGGAGTGAAGAAAGACACACAGGATATTGTCACTTTTGGGATGTGATGTGATGTTATTTGCTTGGCTCAATTTGTAGCTGAAATGGGAAATAGTGATAGGATTAGTGATCTAACTACTGTTAATACAATCTCAATGGTGAATATTTGCAGGACTGAAGCCTGTTGACTGAGCTGACCATGAGCTCATTTATACGGTGGCCGACGGGTACAAATGCACCGCAAGGGCCCAAAGCAATTGTATTAAGCGAAATACGCTGCAACTTCGGAAATGATGCAAATTCAAATACATTTGAAAATCCAAAATAAATTCAACGGAAATGTGCTGCAAAAAAAGAAATGCACCGCAGAATGCCAAAGCAAGGACGGAAATGCAATTCAAATTCATTAATACACGCAAACCAAACATGATTTATAGAAAATTATTTTCTTGAGTGCTGTAAACCATGACAAAGTTTGATAGTGCACAGGCATAAATTGAGTGTCTCACCCCTGACTGACTTAAATTTTTGACCATGATTTGATGACCATGACGTTTTGGCAAAAGTGCTGTGGTAAAAACAAAAACATTAACATCTAACATTTAACATCTAAAATCACTTGTTATAATGCAACAATTCTCACTGACTGTGATAGTAGCTCCTTCTGCTTTGTAAGGTTATGAATGTAGCGATATATAACTTCCTAAAAACAGATCTCTCTGCTTACATTTTGGTCTTTAAACCCACTGATTCACTGCCGTCCCATTCCTGGCACTCTGGTCTCACAAACACACAAAATCACAGAAATGTATGCATGCAGGAACACACACACACACACACACACACCACACACACCCCCCTAGACTTTGTTAATATTCTCGCCGGAGGTTTTTCCATAATTCAGGCCAACTGTATTGTGATGGGTTATTCAACATTCATGAACTCTGGATATCTAGAGAACGAACTGATTACCAGACAAATGAAAGACTTCAATTATTCACCCCCCAACTCACATACGCACACACACGCCCACACACACCTCTGATTTCAGCACATGGAGCGTTTTACACTGGCACACTTTGGCTGCATTAACACACTTTCAGACAGTCCACACACACACTCATGGGTATATATAGGTGTGCACACACACACACACAAGCACACACACATACACCAGGGTCATATTGCATCTCTCTTTGATCAGTGTGTTGCTGCCATAGAGGTTTAATCGTCACAGTGATCCTTAAGTTCTATTATTTACAACCAATCAGCTGCTTTACCATCCTCTACTTCACACATACATACGCACACATGCAAAAGAATGCATGCACACATGTACAACCAACCACATGCACACACACACACACACACACACACACACACACACACACACACACACACACAGCCAGAACATGCGCACACACAGACACACACAAACACTAATATGGAAGAATTGATACTGATACTGAAACTATTGAGCGCCTTTTTAATAGCCATACGTCAGTGCCTTTGGCAGGCAATGTATGCATATGAAGACACAAACACATGCGCATGTAAACACACATACACACAGACACACACACTCACACTCACATACACACACACACGCCGAGAGTCGAGAAGTCGAGAACACTCCAAACTCTGGGCTCAGGGAGTTAACCAAGCGTGAGAACCCAGGCGATATTTCCCCTCCTTTAAAATCAACCCGTAATGACGATAGAATAGGCCTGCCTATGGAAATATCTCCACAATGATGTGCACACACACACACACACGCACACACACACACACACACACACACACACACAGAAATGCACATGTATAAAGATGCATACACAGACACAGATGCAAATGTATACAGAAATACAAAGACACACACACAGGAAAGTGAAGTGTCTCTGCTAGCTGGCCATATAAACTGTTTCTGAGATCGGAAACCAGCCTAATGAGAGAGTAATAGTCAATGATAGATGGGTTAGGGCAGACAATCACTGCCCTATAAGCATGAAACCCAGCCCAGGGTGTGTGCGCATGTATGTGTGTGTGTGTGTGTGTGTGTGTATGTGTGTCCAGGTCTGGAGAGGCCAGAAGGTGAATGGAAAACTACTGGCCGCTTTTGTCTCTGCCTGACCTCTCTCTCTCTCTCTTTCTCAAAAAGAATTCATATCTCAGGAAGGAGTGATTCATCTGCGGAAAATATGTTTGTTACTTATTTCTGGTCAGTTTGATGTGTCATTTTTGTGGTGTGCTGATTATGGACTTTCTTCTACCTTGCACAGCTAAATTCAATGAATGTGATGGCCACTGTTTTTGGAGTTTGGTCATTTCCATTGATTGGACAAGTGCTTGATTGCCCGACTCCCTCATCTTTCAAATTCTTGTGAATTCACCACATGAAGAAATGTGCTTTTCTGGGGAATAACGTTGCGGTAAAGTATGAATCCCTTACTATGTATCCTCACACTCTTGTGTATATACAGTATATATGTTGTATATGTTGTATATGTTGTAATATTATTCTCTACTGTGCGTGTATGTACATAGCCCTGCAGCACAGTACCATTAATATAAAGTACAATATACACTAGCATTTCTGTAGTTTGTGTTGGAAGTTTAATTTTTAGATGTGAAGCATTTCATGGACCCAGAAAGTAACTCACTCACATACATATTAATTCACGCACTCACTCATAGCCTATTTGCCCCTAGTAGTTGAATCCAATCCACCATTTTGAAAACAGAAAGACTGCTTATAAAACCTTAATTGATCCATTCTGTCCGTCTGTGATGCATCGTTGTGGTGACCATGCTCAGCCACCACCCAATTACCCAAAATGCCTCAGTAAATCCTTGGCTTGGTGAGTTTGCGCGGTCAATGACAGTAAATCTCTAAATAAATCAGAGTTTTGTGATTGGTTAATGAAGACAGACATCCAAACACCAATTACTATCTGCACTGGAAGGGTCCAGCTTATTCTGAGGCTGTAAATGGTTTGTTAATGTTGGTATTGTAAACAAATACCACAAAATGGTATTTTGAGATAAGGTGTGAAGTGAAAGTGGCTAGAGATTATTTTCCACCATCAAGTCCTATTCTTCAAAAATCTGTATAAACAAACTCATAGCTGATATGAATTTCACTACTGTTTTGACATTGTTGTTTTGGCTCTTGCATTCCATCTTTATTGGAGTTATTTATTTATTAATTTATACTTAGTCAAGTGTTACTCTACGTATGAGTGTCTAAATGTCTAAACTGTAAAATGTAAATGTGACACAGCCTGACACATCCTCTCTTTGACACTAGAGAGGTTTCTCCCCCAAAAAAAATCAGCATTGAAAAACATGAGCAGGTCTATTCCAACAACAGAGACCAGAACCAAGTGTCTAATCTGTGATGTCACACTGATGCAAAGGCTAAAGATGCTTTATTGAAAATAAATTGAAGACCATCCATCCATCCATCCATCCATCCATCCATCCATCCATCCATCACTCTGTATACATTTAAATTCTATTTAGACTTCTACTCACCAGGAGGGGTCCAGGCAAGAAAGATGGAGCGGGGGCCAGACACCGTGACATTGTGGGGAGGCGGGATCCCAGTGGGGCAGGAAACTGGTGTTTGGATGACGTATCTGCCACTCACACTGCTCCCACCCCCCGTACTGGCCACCAGCTCATACACATACCTGAAGAGGGAGAGATGGAGGGAGGAAAGAGTGAGGTAGAGAAAGCAGGAGAGAGAGAAAAGGGACGAGGGAAGGAGAAAGAGAGAGAAGGAGAGAGAATGAGACCAACATGGTGTGAGGGAGGGTGGGGGAGGAGAGAACATGTAGAAAAACGGCATTAAAAGGGGAATATTACACAAAACAGTATTATTATACAGCAAACACTGTATCATGTAAGAGCCATGGCATAGACTATAGAGAAATTACACTAATATATCCCAGAAATATCCTAAAATTTCTCTTAGTACATCACAATGTGTCAGTCAGCCCTATTAGCTATCACATAACATGAAAATTGTTTATTTGAACTATGTCACTCATTACATAATTCATTGCCATATGAATAGAACAAAAAACAAAAGTGGAAGCGCTAATTGCACAGTTAATAACGCACTCATCATTTCATTCATCGCCTTTACCTGTAGCATTTGAAATATATTCAACTGCTATTTCACCTAGATTCAGTCCCATTCAGCAGCGCTCAGGTGTGAATGTTACAAAGATGGAGTTGATGACAGTTGAGTGACTTTTTGAAGAAGTGGAGATGAAGATTACTGCCCCAAATCTTGGTGGGGATTGGTAAATGAGAAAAAATCTACGTGGACCAAACAATGGGATATAATGGGATATACACCCACCAAGCACTTTATTAGGAACACCTGTACACCTGCTTATTTATGCAATTATCCAGTCAGCCAATAATGTGGCAGCAGTGCAATGCATAAGATCATGCAGATACAGGTCAGCAGCTTCAGTTTATGTTCACATCAAACATCAGAAAGGGGAAAAATCTCAGTGACTTTGACTGTGGCATGGTTGTTGGTGCCAGATGGGCAGGTTTGAGTATTTCTGAAACTGCTGATCTCCTGGGATTTTCATGCACAACAGTCTCTAGAGTTTACACAGAATGGTGCGAAAAACAAAAAACATCCAGTGAGCGGCGGTTCTGCGGACGGAAACACCTTGTTGATGAGAGAGGTCAGAGGAGAATGGCCAGACTGGTTGGAGCTGACAGAAAGGCGACAGTAACTCAGATAACCTCTTTACAACTGTGGTGAGCAGAAAAGCATCTCAGAATGCAACATGTCAAACCTTGAGCTGGATGGCACTTTGGTAGCTGGTTGACACTGAGCTGAAAGCTGATACCTACCAAGTATTAGTATGGTATTCCTAATAAAGTGCTCGGTGAGTGTATATACAGTATATAACCTATTATAATCTATTATAACAGAGAACTTGTGTCTCTACATGCACTTGTTGCCTGAACCCTCCTTGTTATGGCAAGAGCATAAAAGAGCACAACATTAGTAGTTTTTAATTAAGTCCTCTTCTGGGTGGAGCAACAGTACTGCAGTAGCACAGCAAGCATGCATGAAAAAATGGGTTCAATGGTGGATTCATGTCATTGCTGACAAAACTGTCCATTGACATTGCCTCAAAAACCCAGTGCATCATGGCCTTTAGTGTTGTGATTAATTGGTGAAGGGGCTAAACCTTTATGGCTGAACTTCTCTCTGTCAACCTCTGGAAAGACTCATAAAACTCATGGCCTCCTGCAACCCCCCTCCCCATTAAGATTCAAACTTCTGCATATGAAAGTATGTGTGTGTGTGTGTGTGTGTGTGGGAACAGTAAGCTCATACAGTGATGTGACTACACTTAAGGCCCAGGTCCTTCCCTCCTTCCTCCCTCTTTCTCCCTCTCTCTCATACACCTTTCTCTCTCTCTCTTTCATCTGTCTCCCTCCCTCTCTCATCCCACTCTCTATCTCTCTTGCCAATGACATCATAAGATAGATTTCCCTTTTAAGAGCGTGTGGCTGGCTGGTGCTAAAGCCTACATTAGCTGTGTAAGTGGGCCACCATTTAACATTAAAAGCCTTTAATTCGCTATAAACTCGGGCACACATGCATTAATAGGCGGCAGTGTTGGATTATTGTTCCGGCGCACAGCGTTTTAAACAGGAGGCCATTAGCGGCTCTGTAGTGGGTTAGAACGCAGTCAGGAAAAGGTATTAAAACTACTCATATGTTACTCTGTCACATACACACACACACACACACACACATATAGTGGCACACAGAGAGGCAGAGAGACGGAGATAGAGGCAGAGAGAGAGAGAGAGAGAGTGATGGAGAAGGAGAATTTTATCATGGCATACGGTTTCAGTGGGAGAATGAATTTAAACACTTCATCACCGAAAGATATTTACTTAGATGTAAACACCGCCTAGGGATATCAAAAGGAAAATGGTGTGTGTGTTCATGTGTGTGTGGGGCATTTGCTTGTGTGTATCCGTTTCTGTATGTGTCTGTGTGGATGTGTGTGAGTTGCCGTCTGTGATGTGTGTGTGTGTGTGTGTGTGTGTGTGTGTCCGTCCTGCGGGGCCAGCCAGAGGGAATAGGTTAATTCTCTCGTCATCTTAGACACTTCCTGGGCCGCCGAAGCAAAGTGACAGCTAATCAACATTGTCATAAATAATCAATGGCCACTTTGAGCACACACACACACAGACACATGCACACACAGAAAGGCAAGCTTGTATACACACACACACACACACACACACACACACACACACACACACAGTGCCCGGATAATGGGGCCGGTGCTCCCTGTGTAATTCTTGGCGCAGGGCTAAATTGGGAAAAGAAGGGAAGGAGGGAGGGAATGAGGTAAGAGGGAGAGGATGAGGGGGGAAGGAGAGAGAGAGGGATAGAATGAGAGAGAAGAGGCGAGAAGAGAGGGGTCGGGACGGGAATGCCTTCTGGCAGGCTATCTGGAATTAGGGAAAATTAAACGTCACACACACATATACACTCCTATCTTCTTCCTTCCTTCCTTCCTTCCCTCCGTTCTCTTTCTCTCTCACACACATTTAGAGGAGATCAGAGTACTGCAGGGTGTTATCCAACGAATTCTATTTGGGGTAAAGAGAAATTGTCTTGGGAGAGAGAGGGCCAAGGAAAGAGAGATGAGGAGACAGGAGAGAGGGCAAGGGAAGGGAAGAGGGTGCCATTTCACACCGCAGATAATTAAAACAGAAAATCCATCTTGGAAAAAAAACATGGATTAATAAAGGTTAAATGAAAATAAACAGATAAATAAAATCTACGCTCCACCGCTGTCTGTAAACAAATGCCAGATCTGCAGTGTGATTTTAATGTCTGTGTGTGTGCGTGTGTGTGTGTGTGTGGTAATGTTTGCATCTGTCATTGGAATGTCAAATATTTGCTCATTAAATGACACAAACACACACATACAGAGTGCAGTCCTGAGAGGGAGACATGGATGGGATGATAGGAGAGCTCTTAAAACAGGGTGACCCTGATGCACACACACACACACGCACACACACACACACATATACACATGTACATACAAATGGGTAAACTAGGAGATAAAGAGATGGTTAATTATAGTTACGAGAGAATATGCTTCAGCACATACGCATGTGCAGGCATGCGTGTGCATGTATGACGTATGTGCACACACTTGCACACTCTTGCATGTGTGCATAAACATGTGCATTAATGTGTATAGGCATGGATACGTGTGTGTGAGTGTGCGCTCTCTACCTGTGGTTTGGCAGCAGTCCAGCATCGGCATAGTTCTGGTCGTGATGTTCTCCGGTAAAAACAGTGCGGCCATCTCTGATCAGTCTGTACCAGGAGATCTGCCCATTAGGCCGCAATGGCTGATCCCAGTACAGCTCCACCGCAGATGTGTTTATTATCAGGTGCCTCGGCCTTGACCAAACCCCTACAGAGGCAGAGGAGGATAGAAGAAGAAGAAGTGACAGTTTTCAGTATTTATTAATTGGTTCTTTACTTCAAGTGGTAATCTGTGAGATGCATGTTTTTTTTTTTACTTCCTAGAGATCACTTGTCAATCAAACAGTATGTCCAATACTGTGACGTACATGCAGTAAGGTGAGAGGGAGGAAAGGAAGCACACATAAAAAGAAGAAAAATTCTAGAGAAATTATATATAGAAAGAAAATAATTCAAAGAAAGGAGAAAGATGCAATAGAGGGGGGTAAGGAGAGAAGGATGAGAAAAGAGAAAGAAAAAATGAGATATTGAAATTGAAAAGAAATAGGAGAGATAAATATGCAATAGCTTTGAGGAGGAGGACAAACAGGATGAAGAACAGAGGAGCAGAGAAGACAGAAGGCAATGAAGAAAAAGATTAGATGTGGAGGGAAAAGATCAAGTCAGAAGAGAGCAGAGGGACATGCGATAGATTAGAAAGGGAGAAGAAGAAGGGAGAGAGAATAAAAGGAGGAGGAGGAGAGGAGGACGAGAGGAGAAATAAACTGATTGAAGTTGTTTGACAAATACAAACATGGAGCTGGTCATTTGAGTCAGGCAACATGACAAAATAAGGCTTTTTTCCATTGTAGTCAACAGTGAGGAAGGAGGGACGAGAGAGAGAGAGAGGAGAAGGGAGGAGAGAGGTGGCGAGATGAGAGGAAAGTAGAATACGAGAGGGGGAGGAATAAAGAAAGGAGGGGAACAGGGGGAGAGGAAGGGGAAAGAAGACGGAACTGAAGAGAAAAGATAAGAAAGCAAGAAGAGAAGAGAAAGATAAAATAAATCTGAGGGGAAAAAAGCAGAGAGTAAACATTTACTAAACAGAGGAGAGACATGTAATGCATTCTGTTAAATCTCAGTGTGCATTGCAAATGATACAATCTCTAATTTGCGATATTGATTTGCTTCTATCAATCAAGAGAAATTAATAGCCACCATGCATGTATCTGGCATACTACTTTCATTAAAACCACTGAAGCTTATTTTTTCTCAAATATTCAAAAAAGAAGTAAACATGCATTTTGACACAAAACAAAAAAGCCTTCTGGCGTCTGAAATTTATTTTGTTGTTTTGTGATAGCAGCAATATTAGATGCTAGATCTTGGATGGATGATTTTAAATCCATCAAATACAGAAGGAAATATTTAGAACACAAAAATATGACAATGTTTTTGCCAGTGATCTATATCAACATAAAATTAATATCAACAAACAAATAAAATTGTCTGAATCTTTTGTAGGTTTGTGAGTATGTGTTCATATTCACATTCATGATGGACATTTGTGCCTATATACAGTCCTGCAGAAAACATATATGTCAAATTTTACCATTTTTTCTTCTGTTGACACCTGTCATCTGTCAGATATAGCAAATGTAGGACTAAGTCAAGACATTGGTAAATCATTAGAAAATGTAGAAAATGCATTAAACTCAATTGAGAATTCCTGAAATACTTTGTTCTGTGTACTGTGTTCTTTGGAGATACAAGGATTCTGCAGGGAAATATCCCTGTGTGTGTGTGTGTGTGTGTGTGTGTGTGTGCGCGTACCAGCAGGGGAGGCTTGCAGGGTGCGTCCTGTGGAAGGCAGGCTGCCACCACAGCCGACAGCTGTACAGGCCACCAGCACAAAACTGTAGTCTGTGTATGGCTGCAAACCTGTAGCACAGAGACACAGACGAACACACACACACACACACACACACGCACACGCACACACACAATACTAAATGTATGCTAGAATTTCAATAATACATATGATAAATCGTATCACACACATATAATCAGATACATACAGTATGCAAAATCACATACATATGTTTTATGTCCTGATCCTTTTTGAGATCTCATGGAGAATAATCTGTAAAGATGAGTTAGTTCAAAGAATGAGATGGACAGAGGGGGAAAGAAGAAATAAAAGACACAGAACAAAATGAAAAATGGGAGAAGAAATAAGAGAGAGAAGAAGGGAAAAGCCTGCCCAGCCCATATCGCCAGGTCTCATCCCGACCGTTCTCTCCCTCTGCATCTCTCCGTCTCTCCCTCCCTCCCTCTGTTCCTCTCTCACTCTCTCAACGGATGGATCCATATCTGTCTGTGTTAAATTATGCATGCCATAACTCAATAATGAAACAACGTAAAGATGGGCAGCCGTGGAGCTGACATGGGATAGGACCGGCCCGACGCTGTAATGTCATCAGCTTTTGATCTATGATAATTATGATACCTCTGTATGCGTTTAGGCTACAGCGTCCAGACATGATTTATTTATAGGCCCTGGCTATGCACTCTAAAAAAAATCAAATGGTGACTGAGTGGTTCTTTAACTGTAACCATCGGGAATCTTTTTGGTGCTTTCTTGAACCTTTGATGGTGTGTTTTGGAAAGAAGGCTCTACAGCAGAGAAAAAAACTGAAAGTTACTAAAAAGGTCACATCTTAGAACCAAAAAAGGTTACGCTCGGGTTAGAACCACTTTTTGGTAATTTAAAACCTTTTCTCTTTAGGGTGTATTTCCCTTAATGTCTGTCTTTTTCCTGATGCAAGATGAATGGATGGATGGTTCGGTGGACAGACACTTTGATACACTCACTGGCACTCGACTTGACCAGCCCCTCTCACTAACAAGGTCAGGGGTAAAAAAAATCACAAGTATACGATGCACATATTAAAACAGCAGGCTATTCCTTAATGTTATCAAGGGGAGCTGATTGCATCACTTAGATGATAGAATGTAACAAATGACATTGGCATATAAAAGCTTACATATAAAAATTGAGGGAAAATGGAAGACATTATAAGCATTTTATTTCAAAAGGAGGACTGCAACTATAAAGCTATGGCATGAAATAATCGCACCCAAGACAGTGTGTTGAATTCTTTCATTTGCCTTTTAAATTATTTCAGGTAAAGGAAAAAACATTTTACATAATTAATGATTTCTGTTAAATTAAAATGTTTAGTATTCAAAAATATCTGGTTAATTTAGATCATAATTTACCAGATATTGTTTTTTTTGTTTTTTTTACATACCTACCCCTATGTTTTATGTTACTAAATAAGCTTAGACATAGAAAATAGTCCCATATAACTAAGAGTGAATGAATCAGCAAAAACATTCTTCTTCTTCTTCTTCTTGTTATTATTATTATTATAAGTAGTAGTAGTATTTTAAATGTAAAGAAAATTCCACCTATTTCATTGATCTCTTCCCATATGTTTAGTATCGCAGAGCAAATGGACAGTGAGGGACTCTTAAATACTGACAGCACTACCACATTTTAGATGTAATTAAATGTCATAGGTTTTACTAATGAATTCTATTATGTTCTAGACTGTATTTGAACTTGCACAGACAGAGGGAAGCTACCACACTTCCAAAATAATGTCTTTTTTTTTATACAATTTCATTAAATATAATGTGCATTACCTATTACCGTTCCCAGTTGTGTATTTGGAGACTGAGAGACAGAAACAGACACCCTACTGTGTGTCTCAGCTGCTATATGCATGCCGGCACCCACCCTGTGTCGACTACATACGGCAGAGAACATACACACACACACACACACACACACACACACACACACACACACACACACACACACACACACACACACACACACACACACACACACACCATGTTGTCTGACACACAGCTGAGTGCTTCGCCACGCTTCCTCACGTCTCTTTCTACTGCTTAGCCTGCTTAACATGCCTCGCAGCCTGCCATGCTTAACCCAACCCCTGATCAATGTGTGTGTGTGTGTGTGTGTGTGTGTGTGTGTGTGTGTGTTTGCGTGTGTGCAAATGTTCTC